>NC_137460.1:293669729-293818666 GCF_964235325.1 Thermobia domestica
ACATGGGCCTTATGGGAATTGAACTGAAGCTGTAACTTGTCCAGCTTGTCCATTATTTCGGCGTATGGGTCTGCTTGCCTAACCTGGGGAGTAGAATATACAGTTGGGTTGGCAGTAGCTTGCGGGGCCACTGGGGGAAGCTGAGGGTCACATGACCCGACCCGCTGTTGTTCCGCGATGCGCTGGTGTAATAACAGGTCAGCCTTCTGCCTGGTAAATGCTTCCTTAATTAATGCCTCAAAATTCGCGAACGTCTTTTGAGAAAAATAATGCATGTGTTGGGGAAGCATAGCAATAACAGCATCTGCCATAAAATCTTTAAAGGGAAGGGTGGGATTGTACTTATCTGCCAAGAACTTCTTCTCAAATAAGTAGTGCGTTAGTGGTTCGCCCGGGGCTTGAACTCGCGATTTGTAGGCATTAAGTGCTGTTAATGGTATCTGACAAGACCCAAATTGCTCCTCAAACGCTGCTTTCAAACCCGCCCAGTCTTTGTTACGTAAAGACTCTTCCTGTGTCTTGTACCAATACAAAGGCGGTCCACTTAAGCATGTGGGAAAGATAGCTTTAATCCGATCGGGTATCCACGCGTTGATCTCGGCCAAACGTTCAAAATTTGCCAAAAATCTGTCAACACTTTCAGACGGTCCATCGGAAAATACATCTAAGGAGACAGGGGGAAGGATCATGGAAACCGGTGTTGCACTATTAGACCTACTTTGTGATCGAGTATTAGCCATAGTTAACTAGTGAAAGTAGCAAAATGAAATATGAAAATTGAACTGAGAGCGAATCACAAGTTTAAGTAACCAACACTACACATAGAAATAAGGTTTATGCATTACACACAATTATGCTCAGGCAGTACAATCATAAGTCCTCTTATTCATTTCGGGGAGCCATATCACAGATTATATCACAATTATATCACTGATATTGTGATAATTTATATTGGTAATTATCTTGATGATTAAGGTTATTCAATACCTATTCATCCATATCTATCACTTACTCGTGCTTACCTCGGTCATATAGTATTTGCTTACTATGTGAATACTAATACTTACTCAACCTGACGTGGGAGAATGGGGTTATAGTTATTTATGAGAAACAATGACTACTCAGTAATCTACCTTTTGCTATCTCATTTTATTATGTGAGCTTATCTATACAAGATGTGGGTGTGACTCTTACAGGGCTATTCTAGACCCGATAATGATGACGGATTAATATGTGAGTCACCCACTTGTGAATAGATTATTAGCATTATCTCAATGTTCTAAATAACAGACGTGATCATCCATCAGTAATACATGGATTGACAAACAAATCAAGAGTGCATAGCATTACAATAGAATACCGCTATTACTATTATGATTGTTACTGTTATTGTACTACTACTCGGGTTTATCATAACCTACGGTTGCGAGGACTGTGAGAAATGCATTGCCTGACCATACTAATGTGCAAAATTAAGAAAAAACCATAAAATACACAACTTACATGTTCTGGTCCATCAATACTGTTGACTTACCCAAGAATCGTTAAGACGAGACTTTCGCGTATACTCGAGACGAGACTAAACCGCGTTTTCAGATGCGAGTCAAGACCGACCGAGACTCGATCTAAGACTGAACAAGGCTGAACGTGACTGAACGAGCCTGCATCCAAAACTGAACCCCCTGGTTTAGAAACCAGGAGCTTTTATATTTGCCTCATTTGTTATTTTTCTTTCTCATGTCCTTCCGGGCCAGTACATTCTAGACTATGAAATAATAGTTTTGTGACGTATGCATAGAAAACACAGCTTTTACACTTTCACTGAAGAAATTGTTTTGTCGTATGGGTATTATTCAGTTTCCTGGTGTCCTTCTTCCTGTTTTTAACCAAACCAATAATAACTTATTTTTCACCCTTTGGTATTTTTCCGGGTGACATTCACTTTTAATAATACAATGTATAATCTTCGAAATTATAAAAATTTCGATCAATCTCGATGTTCTCGTGATAGTATAGTAGGGAGTTGGTTATGTTAAAGACACAAAACCTCTCCCCAATTAGGATAAACCTTAAGTATAACCACATGCTGAAAGACGCGTTACGTTTATGCCTTTACAAAGATCCTAGGTTATTATAAGATCTTGAAAAAATGAATTTCAATTTTGAATAATGAAACTATAATATAGGAATAATTTATAAGTTACATTAATTTCAGGAGGTGGTTAGTAATAATGTTAAAACGGTATGTGGGATTGAATCGTATTTTAGATATACATGTTTATAGATTTAAGCTTCTGATAATTTTATTAATGTTTTCAGGTGAATGGTATGTCTTTTAAACAAGTTATAAGAAACCAAGATGAAGCAGTAGACGAATTAAACAGTACATTAGATCAGATTCTTAAGTGTGTTACTCCTCCTAGACAGAGGAAATGCGTAATTACTCGGGTATCTGTTACAAGATTAAAATTTAGAAGTACGTAAAATTCTGGTAATATTAGTAGCGATCCATGCCATTCAAACATGCAGGTTAATGCAGTAACGGTAAACATACAGGCAGATTTATGCAAGCTACCGCATTTTGGTATAAAGTCAGGAAATGACATAGTTGCATTCTTTGAGGAATTTGACGACGCATGCCAAATCAATGTTTACGATAATAATAAGAAATTGTTATTGCCAGCTGTATTCAAAGATCAATGTTGTCAGTGGATAAAAATATTCTTAGACAGAAAGGATGTTGACAATGCGCATTATAATGACTTGAAAAAGGAGTCAATTGAGGAATTTCGAAATTCAAATTTTGCATTAGACATTGAAGAAAGAATTAGAGATAGGTTGCAGAAGAAAGGAGAGGCTATAATAAATTTTGTATATGACATGTTAGTTCTTATAGAGAAGTTTGACAAGGACATGGATGATACAAAGAAGATAGGGTTAATAGCATCAGGGTTGCTACCTTACTATATAGACAAAGTAGGAAAAAAGACAAACGACACTATTGATGAGTTTATAGAAGATTTGTTAAAGGTAGTAGAGTAAGGGAGTTTGCAGAGTGTAGAAGGGAAACGTAACGGGACAGTAACGAAGAAAGTCGAGGACTAGGCAGTCAATTTAAACTACCCAACTAAAACTCTAAAGATCGCGCCTAAGTTTAATCACGTACTCAAACACGTCATGTTTTCGATGCAGTATTATCTTTGAGGTGAAGAGTCCGAATAACTATCGCTTAAGTTAGGAAAGTGTTTAGAAGTTTCATGGACGATTCCTACCGTCACGTATTTTGGTTCCCAAGTTTGGTACTTCCAAGAACATTTTTACTTTAACGAAACACTGCAGAGAAGAAATTTTAACAACATGGATCCAGCAGTACTCAAGGGATGACATTCTATTTGCCCAAATTTCCTTTCTTTTATCCTACACAATCTCTCAGATATTTAAACACGTCCAATCTAACAACACATAACACCATGTCCAATGAAATGATCTGATATGAATGTAAAGCTTTTTTTCTAAATCAAACATCAACCTCATTAGTCATTATCCAATGTGCCCAGCATCTCCACCATGTGCTTATGCTTAAGGTTTATCCTGATTGGAGTACATTGCGAGAGGTTTTGTGTCTTTAACATAACCAACTCCCTCCTATACTCTTCATAGAAGATATATACATATTAATTAAACTAGGAAATTCTAGGCGTGAATAAAAGATACAAGCCTCAAATGTGTGCTTGATTTTAATGTTTCGGTTCAGTTATATTGTGTTTATGAATCGGTTTATGTGTAGAGACATTCTCGGCAGTTGACAGAGTTCTTAAGCACATACCTGAGTTTCTTGTTGAAGATATCGTCCCACGACTTTCACTCGAGGCCCAATCTCAGCACAAGTCCTTATTAACAAAACAGTAACTCTTTCAAACTTTATCTGATGTAGACTATGATGTTCGAAGTCTCAAGACGAAAGGTGTTTCAAATATGCCAGTTACATTGAGACTCGTCAACAATATAATGCCCCGTCACATTCACTATCCCGGAAATATCGTGAGATTATATACTATTTCTTTTGCTGAGGTTGTTACCCAAAGTGACGTAGAACCACGCCATGACCCAGAAAATCGGGTTCATGCACAAGTCGGAATTTGGTTCAGACGAAGAAATATATCAACGCAAGATTTACATAACGAGGAAGTTCATTATGTAAGTCAAACTGTCTTCAGCACATAAAACGAATTCGCAGACAAATTACATAATAATTCTCAGCATTTTATTATAGATTTTTGATCTGAATTTATGTAAAGGATTTTTTTCCTTGTTCTGTTCATCTTAAGAAATAAATTTGAAGCCAAAATATAACACAAATAAAAAGTTTATAACTGGCCGGTTACAATATATATATATATATATATATATTGTAACCGGCCAGTTATAAACTTTTTATTTGTGTTATATTTTGGCTTCAAATTTATTTCTTAAGATGAACAGAACAAGGAAAAAAATCCTTTACATAAATTCAGATCAAAAATATATATATTTATTGATGCGAGAGGTTAAACCCCAGCAACAAGGAGTACATAATCAGTTAATATGTATTTCAATAATATTACTCAGAAATTATTTGTTAAATTCTGAGTAATATTATTGCAATACGAATAAATCAATTCCTGAGATAGTAGGATTATATTAAACAAAATTGTGATACATCAAAAATCATACAAAGACAATATAGGGTCTGAAAAGGTAATTATATATACAAGATTTATTAACAACTGAGCAGCAATGAATAGAATAGAATAGAATATTTATTGTCGTTAAACAACATTTGTTGCAATATACAACGTCAAAAGAGTATACAAAATATATAAATTGAATTATAGCTACATAACTAGTTACTTTTTATTTTTTAATTCTTTTTCGAATTCTAAAACGCTATACACAGCTGTTTCAGTGAGCCAAGATTTACAGTGTTTCTCAAAGTTTCTATTACACATACCATGAATTTCTGTAGGTAGAAGATTATACAACTTCATCGCAGTGTATTTATAACTCTTTTGTGTTTTACTTAACCTGAAATATGATGTATGGAGGTCGTCTCCGTATCTTGTGTTATAGCAGTGAATTTTATTTCGGGTACTGATATTTTCCAAGTTTTCTTTAATATACATGAGACAGCTATAGATATACATTGAGGACACTGTCATGATTTGCATATCTTTAAAGAAAGGTCTGCAATAGTCATTATTAGGTAGTCCCTTTAGCACTCTTATTGCCTTTTTTGACATTTAAAGACGGTTTGAGCACAAGTTAAATTACCTCATAATAATATACCGTAGATCAACGGAGAATGGAAAAAAGCATAATAAGCTGACAGAAGTATTTTTTCACTAACAACAATTTTTAGTTTACGTAGTAAATATATAACTCTAGATAGTCTTCTACATAGATTTTCAAGATGTGTGTTCCATTTTAACTTTGGATCCATGTGGATTCCTAACAGAATAATACTCATTCAAATAATTTGTTGTTATTAAGATGAAAATACAAAACATCCGTCTTTGATTCATTTAATAGCAGACTATTACAATTTAGCCACACTGAATACGTTTCTAACATTTGAGTGTTTTTAGTTTAAGCATTTTTTAAATTTTTATCCAAGGTTAAGACAGTTCTATCATCAGCATACAAAACTCTGTTAAAAGGAAGAAAACTTGGAAACTCATTAACGTAAACTAGAAAAAGAAACGGCCCCAGGACACTTCCCTGTGGTACACCAGTTCTTACGATCAAAAATTCTCAAGTTGAATTACCAACGCGAACAGCTTGTTTTCTGTTACCAAGATAAGATTTAATCAGAGACAGTTCTTTTTCTCTAACCCCATAATAATGGAATTTTGAAAGGAGCATATCATGTGACACTGTATCGAAAGCTTTAGTTAAATCTAATAGTGTTGCACAAACATTCATATTATTTTCAAAACAGTCTAATACTTCTGATACTAAGTTTTCAACAGCTTTAACTGTGGAACAAACTTTTCTAAATCCAAATTGCGAGGAATGAAAAAGCTCATTCTCTTCAAAGAAGGTTGGTAGTTGATCTTTGATGCATTGTTCAAAAGCTTTCGAAACTATCGGTACTAAAGAGATTGGACGATTTTTTAAACCTCATTCTTATCATCCTTCTTATCTTCCTTTTTTATCATCCTGGTACAGTTATAGTATATTTTAAGCCCGATATAGACGAACAAATATTCCATCATATATTGTATCAAATATTTCATCAAAGTGGAATTTGAACATTTATGATACCAAGTTGTATGCAACTTTTGTGTTAGTTACAACATTTGGTACAACTGTTCTAAATTAGACCTTGTTCTATTGCTATCCAACATTGTATCAAACAAACAAAAATCGCTATGCGGTGGCACTCAAATCGAGTATAATGTGGACACGGAATGTTTATATTCTTTTGATGCATACTAGCAGTAATTTGTGTTATATAACTATAAAATTAAACAATATTAGAGCTAAGTATCGCAGATGATTCCCCAAAATTGGCGTAGATTGAAAATATTCCGTGATTTTTTTTTTTAAAAAAAAATCTTTCACTTTTCTTGATTTAAATGATTTCTTAAGACGTTCTGGCATGCTATTACTTCGGCGCATGCTCAAATTTAAGACGAGCCACTTATCTTCGTCTGGGTTGCCAAACTTGTGTCAACCCTATTTTTGACAAGTTTCCAAACTTGAGATTAGCGGTATAGGTAGTCAATTCCTTTCATTCGTAGCTAATGTCGCATAGAGAAAAGAATAGGAAAGAGAAGAAGAAAAAATTTAGATTGGGTCGCCAATACTACTATCTTTCTTATGCTACGATTATGGGCCAGTAAGCACAACGCTATTTATTCCCAGATTCTTGCACACCAATTGTGTCATCGCTACCATGAGGAGGAAAGAGAGAAAAAAGTCCATAAACGTTGCCAGAATAACACCATCTAATATGTGTATTATATTTATTTAACCTCTTTTAGTGAACAGCAGACGGTCACAACAAATTACATTATGTTAGCAATTATAAGACTTCAGCTAGACTCGATAACCATAACTTTGAAAAGATCATCGGACATATGTATCTCGGTCTCTCAAAATCATAGAGAACTTCTTGCACCAACTCAATGAAATAGCCAGTAACGACAGTATAATAGTTGTTATCCTTAATAGTACATTAGACAGCTGTTTACATTTCTCGAATAGGCACTTTGAGATAGTGTACCTTAGTAAGCTACATTGTAGTAAATGGAAAGAAAATACAGAGACGTGTATTACTACTTACAAGAACATCGCATTACAGAGGGAGTAGTTATGCGGCTAAGTCGACCATCCTCCTTCACAAAGTACATAACGTTTCCGCTCTCTTTCCGCATCCAACTGTATTAAGAGGGCGCCACATCTCAACTCGGCTTACAATTTTTAAACAGCGGCGGGGACATAATATATATATTTATATATTAATAGTAGAAACATTTACGAGAGGTACTATACCAGCCAGCAACCTAAACTTCACCCCTAACACCACCACATCTCGGCGTGAACTCCAGTACCAATACCCACCGTCTTCGACGCGTCCAACTAGACGTTTGAAAGTAGCTTCTTAACTAACGTTTATAGGCACAGATAAATACTTCGAGAACTAACGTGAATCTTTCCCTCGCGTGGCAAATTCAAATTACAGATAATAAATTACGGTTATATGGCAAACAATACGGAGTGCCCACTAATGGGTTGAACATGAGCTAGCTGTCACTAACTAAACCTTTCAACTCTACCAAATCATGGCAACTGTAGAGTAAACAATACGGAGTGCCCGCTAATGGGTCGAACATAGGATCTAGAGTAAAATAAACGTTATATTACACATCTGCTTGACTAATGAAATTACTTTGCTTAATGCAAGAAAGAAACGACATTGACGTCGGACTACCCCGCCGGCGTGTAGATCGATTTACTGGATGGAGAGCTCACCTTTGCTTTAGACAGTCATGTTAAACACGAAATGCATAGTGTTAAACAATAACTCAGACATCGTAGAGGAATGTAAAATAAACGAAATACACGATATTGATAATTCGTGAACAATTAACCTTATAAACGGAAACAGTACCAATTGCACTCTAATTACTTGAAATAATAATAATGAATAGTTCAAATACGAATATTAATCCTTCAAACAAACTTGCGTCAGAAATTCCAACATTAAAAGAGGTTACCTGAATATTGATGATTAAGGTCAGTCCAGCAGTTACTCACAGCATTCCAATTTATAGAATAGAATTAACACTGCAGAAACCAGTCTCTAAAGTGCACAGTCACAGTGGCATACATGATAGATGGATTAAGCTTCACTTAACAGGACGCAGCAGAATACTCCAAAATCAAGGCGCAGAATCACTATGAAGGCACCAAGTCAGGAGAAGTAGATGAAGGACAGACTGTAGTAGGAGTTCTCATTCAGTCTTACAGCAACAAAACACAAGTCGACGACAATTGCTAAGGTCACTACAGAGAAAGGACTACACTGACAAAGTCACAGGGAGAGCATATTCATCTTCACTTCCATGACATTACGAAGTCACACCATGTGGTAGGTCCTAGCGGCAGGATTGACAGATAGTTAAAAAAAGCACCGGGTCAAACTCAAACCGAAAAGGAAGACAGTTCCTAATGTCATCGCAGAGAATCGTAGAGACAGTTCCTAATGTCGTAGTCTCGACAAGCGTCATCCCTTTACCATGGCAAGCATCGTTAGACAATAATGAAAGTCTAGCACCTGTAGTAAGAGACATTAGCAATAACGTATGCAAGACCCTTGATACATACTCCAATATTAACGTAGAGTGTGGTAGTGTAGGAGTAGATCATATTGATAGGTTTAGGTTGATACAAAGGGCAAGTAGTTCAATCTATAAAGCAGAAGATTGTAATAACATAACTGAAAATGCTCAAAAGATAGAACGACGGAAGAGAATGCGTAAGATGTTATCCGATGATTTTTTATGGTAGGAAATACTGACTCTTTACACCTTTTTCATAATGTGCAAGGTTTAGGGAACAAAATTGATCTTCTGGAGGTATTGTTGGAAAGCGACTTCTGAAATGTACAGCTTCTTTGTATATGTGAGCACTGGTTAGATGCAAATATCGTTAATATGGTTAGTTTAAACGGTTTTAATATTATTACTCACTACTCTCGTACAATAAAAAGTCGAGGTGGTGTCGCAATTTTTGCTCGCTCTTATATACATGCAACTGAGGTTGACGTTCGGAATTTTTGCGTCGAAATGCATTGCGAGGTAGTCGCATCAAAACTTCAAGAGTTAAATATTTGTATTGTGTGTATCTATAGGACCCCTTCTGGTGATTTAGGAATTTTCTTTAAAAATTTCGAGAAACTTCTAGCGAACTTACGTAGAAAATTTAGTAGTGTAGTTATCTGTGGGGATATAAACATAGATTGGTTAAAGAATTCAACTGATAAATCTAAGTTTCAAGATATGTTAAATTTATATGAACTAAAAATTATTATTAACGTACCTACTCGTCAAGGAAAGACAGCTATCGACCAAATTATTATTCCAAAAAATAATCTTAAATGTTTGTTTGAAGTTACTGAACTTGGATTTTCTGATCATGAAGCCATTTATTGTAGAGTACCTACCGGGAGAATAGTGAAGGGAAGTCCGAAACCGATAACGAGAACAACCAGATTATTTTCAACGGAAAATATAAATTATTTTTGTTTTCTATTATCTCGTGAATCTTGGAATCCCTTGTACGACTTATCTAGTGCTAATGACAAATTCAATTATTTTGTTGATGTTTTCTTACATAATTTTAACATAGCATTTCCATTACAGTTACGGAAAGATCTTAATAACATGAAAAAGTGGGTCACGCAAGGAGTAAAAGTTTCAAAGCAAAAGCTTATATATTATCATAAACTTAAGAAAACCTGTGTTAATTTACCAGCTAAAGTTATTTCCCATATAAAAACATACAAAAGAATATATCAGAATGTTATTCGAACAGCCAAAAGAATCCACAATGACACTATAATACACGGATACAAAAACAAAATGAAAGGTGCGTGGAACGTAATAAACAATTCATCAAAGACTGTTCCAATGCGCGAAATATCACAAGTTAATTATAGAAATAATTCTTTTGCTGATCCTGCTGCCATTACTGAAGTCTTTAATCAGTATTTTCTTAATACGAATTTACCACCTGGAAAGTTGGATCTCGCTGTAGAGTCAAATATTCCATGCAACAAACATAGTATGTATGTAACTCCGGTAACTGAAGAAGAATTGTTGGACTGTATCAAAAGGCTTTCTAGTACCCGTTCTGCAGGTATAGATGAAGTCCCATCCCTAATTATAAAAAAGAGTGCGCATTTAATAGTGAAACAACTATGCTTTCTTGTAAATGTATCATTTGAATCAGGCGTTTTCCCCGATAGATTGAAGACTGCAAAAGTTATACCTTTGCACAAAAAAGGAAATACTTATGATGTTCAAAACTATAGGCCTGTTTCTATTTTGTCTGTTTTCTCGAAGATTTTTGAATCACTAATGTTATCGCGCTTGAGAAATTTTATATCCTGCCATAACCTAATCTCGTCTTCTCAACATGGTTTCCAAAAAAACAAATCAATTGATACAGCGTTGTTTAACTTTATTAAAGAGGTTTCTACAGTACTTGATAAGGGAAAATATGCAGTAGGTTTATTTGTTGATTTCTCCAAGGCATTCGACAGTGTTCAACATTCTCTTCTACTGGCAAAACTCCAGAAATATGGTATTAGGGGTGTAGTACATGAATGGTTTCGCTCGTACCTGACAAACAGAAAACAAGTAGTAAAAATACAAAAAATAATTAACAATAAACAAGTCACATTTTCATCCACAACTGCTACTATCTCTGCTGGTGTTCCTCAAGGCTCAACTCTTGGGCCAATTCTTTTTTTATTTTACATAAATGATCTTGTTCAATATATGTATCCCCAACATATTGTACTATATGCTGACGATGTAAATGTCATAGTAACAGCGGACAATACAGTTGAACTAGAAAGTAAATTAAAACAAACTGTGGAGCGTTTGATAAAATTGACATCTTAGAATCAACTGCTGATAAATGCAAAGAAAACAAAAGCACTAAATTTTCATTACTCATGTACACCTCGAACAGTACCACCCATTGTGATAAATTCAACTGATGTAGACTATTCAAAATCCACTAAATTTTTAGGTGTAACAATAAGCAATAGGCTTACATGGGATGCACATATTACTGAGCTAAACAGCAAATTAAGTCGTATCTGTTTTGTCATTTATAGACTACGTGGTTCAGTGTCAAAAGAAACTTTGCTGTTATTGTACTATGGTAAGTTTCAATCATTGTTAAATTACGGAATAATTTTCTGGGGAGCCTACTATTCCAGTGTTACTACTTTTCGTCTACAGAAAAAGGCAATAAGATCTATTTTTAATCTATCACCAAGGTCCTCATGCAAAAGGGTCTTTCAGTCAAATAAAATTTTAACTGTGCCTTGTCTGTACATATACAAAAGTATCATATATGTAAAGAGAAATGAAAGTAGTTTCCTTCATGTTGACGATGTACATTCATACAACACACGACAAAAGAATAACATATTCACAGCATACCAAAACTATGCGTGCACCAAAAGAAGTGTTCTTCCTATGTCCGCTAAGTTGTTTAATAAGCTCCCAAGTTATTTGAAGAATATCAAAAACATACGAAATTTCAAAAATGAACTATTTAATTTTTTGTGTAACAAAATGTATTATCATATTAATGAATACTTGGGTGATAGTTTGTAAAATAATGTAAATCAATTATATTGAAATGTCTTATTATTATTTGACAAGTCCTATGTACTGGTCTCTGACCAATAATGTACGACATGGATGAATAAACAATGAATGAATGAATATCAGGCCCCACAGGCGGGATTACACTTCGTCTTCGTCCTCACTTCAGATGCTGAAGAAGGATAGGTACTTAGTTGGAGCTAGACTAGTAAACTTCCCCAAAACGAGCAAGTCGAAACTATCATTTGATAAGTTCGTCAATTTAAGAGCTACTTCGACTTTTCACAATAACGTAACACTCTTCTCCTCTCTCATTACTCGAGTTCCAAGTAATCCCAAAATTTCGTTCAATATGTAGTTATTATTTCTGTCAATTCGGAAGATAAACATTAAGCTACTTCATAGTAGCCATTTTCGTTGCGGTGCAGGGGAGGGGAAAAAAGAAAACGCGCTCACACAATCCTCCTTGCATCCTGATTGGCTGTTATTAATTGCGCAGCATATAACGAAATTAAACGGAAATTATTATATAGAATTTAATGTAACAGAATAAAGTAGATTAAATATAGGTTACCATTTAATTAATATATTCGCAAACAAAATATTCAATCTAAATTTTAAAAAATGCAAAAACTTCGGTTTAGACATTAGCGCCATCTCTATTCTTGTCTTCTTCACTATTAGTAGTGTTGGTTTTTTGCATCAGGTTTTTTTCACCCCAGTATGCTTCTAATGTTATTTCATGATTATTTTATTTGCAGATGTATTTCGAAGTCTATATTGTTGATTCAATTTTTTGGAGCTATATGAAGTGCCTTTTTTTTTAAACTAAAAAGGTCAATGATATTTATATTTATTCATCTATTTATTTATTTTTTTTAAATATTTATTTTAAGGGTACTTGGATCTTCCTGTATCATATAGCTTCTTGAATGTTAATGAAAGCTTTGTATTCAACAGTATATGTAAGTAGAAAGTTAAGTTAATCATTATTAAATATATATACAAATATTTATTCTGCTCTTTATTGGTGTTGATATACTGAGTGCGTTGAAGGATTTTCAATCATTATTATTATTTTTTAAAGTTAATTCCAGTATCTATCAGAAATTGAATGATGAGTCTGATTGCATTCCAATTGTTAGTGGCTAATATATATTTGTATGATAAAGGAGTGTAACCATAAGTTTTTATTAGTTGCTTTAGTAATTCCACCCTTAAGTCTTGATATGCATCGCATTGGAATAGGATATGGTTGATTGTGCCGACACCTTTGTCGCACCAACAATGATAAGTTTCCTTTTTTTAATTTGATATAATTTATGAGGCGTTAAAGCCGTTCCAAATAGTATCCGATAATAAATTATGACCTCTCTTCTGTTCCAAGTTTTGAGAATTTTTTCTTTTTCTTTTTTGATAGTATGAATATTCCAGTATAATTTGCCTGGCAGGTTTAGTTGATGACTTTTCCAATCTTTTAGATCATTTTGTGATATTTTTACTAGTTCTGAGTAGAAATTTTTTGGGTACAATTTTATTAAAGTTTTGTTTCCTTCTTTACACGCACTTTTTGCAGCTCTGTCAATAATGTCACTATTTTTAATGTTTACATGACTTCTCATAAAGCCCAGTATGATTGAGTAATTTAGTTTCGTCATGGTAGCATATAGATATTTAATGTTAAGTATTAACCAAGAAACTTTGTTGCTCCAATGCGTTGTTGATAAGGCAGTGATCACACTTAAAGAGTCTGTACATATTAATGCTTTTTTAATCGCCCGTTTTTTAATGTATAAGAAAGCTTGTCTTATCGCAAAAGCTTCCCCGTCAAAAATAGACAAATTTTTAGGTAATTGATACTTGATAATGGTGTTTGTTTCATCTATGTAGATAGCTGCCCCAACATTGATGTTGGGGTATTTTGAAGCATCTGTATATATTAGATAATGATCCTGAGCATATTTTTCAATGTTATATTGCCAGATGTTTTGAAATAATTGATTTTCCAGACCTATGTTTTTTTAAATTAATATATGGAGGAATTATTGCCTCTATTTGTAGCATGTTAACTGAATATTTCCATGCATATGAAGCTATGGATGGTAATTTATGTATATATTGATAGTATTTCTTTAATTTGAGGAAAGATTCCACAATCCATGGTTTATTTTTCGAATATGGGGTTTTCTTGTTTTCTAATAGATTTGATATTTTTTGTAGTTTGATAATTAAAGTTGAGTTAGCTTTACTAAAACTGTTTAAAATAAACTTGTTGGATAGCTTTGAGATTTCCAGTTGAATAGGTAAACAATTGGCTTCTTCTAGTAACGCTATTTTCGGGCAAAATTCAGGTTGTGAGAAAATAATTTTGGCAATTTTATATAAGGTTTGTTCTATCTTGTTATAGTATTTGTTGCTTAAATTGTAAAATATGCTACCATATAAAAGTTTTGCTTGGCTTACTTGTTTTAGTATTTTATTTAAAGTAAGTGGGTTTATCCCCCACTTTTTTGCAGCTAGACATCTTAAGAGTTGTGCATGATTTTCTGTACTCCTTAAAAGATTTTGCATTTGTTCATTCCAATTGAGTCTCTTATCAAAATAAATGCCTAGGTATTTAATATGAGGTTCCGGTTGTAGTTTAATATTATTATACGTGATCTGATGTGGAGGAATGTGTTTTTTACGTGAGAAAATTATGTATTTTGTTTTTCTCCAGTTTAATTCAAAGCCATTGTTGTGCATCCAAGAAACCAGTAAATTTAAATTGTATTCTGCAATTTTAATTCCTTTATCTATGTTAGAAGCAATATTACTGAGTAGAATATCATCAGCAAATGATATTATGGAGCTGTCCTTCCACGTCATATTTATTAAGTCAAGCATATATATATTAAATAGCACTGGGCTAAGTTTACTTCCTTGTAATAATCCTGAAGATGTTTCTCGAGCCTGTGTGTATGTATTTTTAATCTTAATGAATACCTTTCGATTAACTAATGTATTGTGTACAATTCTTATAATTTTTCCAGGAATTTTTAGGTTAGCCATTTTTCGAATTAAGATATCCAAGATTACATTATCGTATGCCCCTTTTATGTCGAATGAAGTTGCTAGCATTACCTTCCTTGTAATGAAAGTTTTATATATATCCAACGTTAATAGTCCTAAAGCATCGTATGTTGATTGTTTTTTCCTAAATCCAGTTATGTTATATGGAAAAATTTGATGGTATTCTAAAAACCAATTCAGTCGATTTAGTATCAAATTCTCAAAGATTTTGTATGCACATGGTAACAATGCGATTGGTCTGAAGTTTTCAGCTGGGTTTGCTGGGTTTTTTGATTTCGGAATTGGAATTATAAGTACCTTCTTCCATTCCTTCGGAATGTTACCAGTGTTCCAGATTTGATTATAATAACTTAACAATAACTGAAGACCCTTTGATGGTAAGTTTTTATAATGCATATATCTGATGCCGTCAATTCCAGGCGTTGAGTTTCGATTTATATTTTTTAGAACTATTTGTAATTCTTTCATACTAAAGTCCGAATTTAATTCAGAACAGTTATTGCTAAATAGAAAGTCTTTCACTAAGATCCGATCATTATTCACTGAGCAAGGCGTTAATTTTTGGTGAAACATTTCAATCCAAGTTGGATCTTGTAGATGTAATTGGATTTCCCGATTGTACGGATAGTTTTTGAATTTTTTCCAAAATGCCCAAATCTTGTAAGATGAAGTACGTGTCGTTAGAGAATCACAGAAGCTTTGCCAACTTGATCGTTTAGTTTGGTTGACTATTTTTTTTAATTCTGCTTTTTTCTTTTGATAATCGAAAAATAAAATTGGATTTTGATTGTTAATAAAGGCTTTAAATGCTGCTTGACAGGCGTTAGCACTTTGTTGACAAGTTTTGTTCCACCATATGGGTTTTCTATTAATATTTGAATTATTTTTGAAAGTTTTATTACTTTCTTTTTTCTTCTGATTGTTTATTTGTGACGATGTAGATTTTATAATTTTGAATATATCTGATGTTTTAGTTGATAAGGTGATTTTGTCATCGATGATTTTCCGGTATTCCTTCGGGTCGAAGTTATAATGCACTTGTTGTAGTTTGGAACCAGATTTGTCAATTATTTGTTGTGGAGACTTATCTAAACCTTTAAAATAATGAGTTTTGAAAATTATAGGCAGGTGGTCACTGGTGCACGGGTGATAATAAGTGGACCATTCCGTCTCTATGTAATGGGTGTATTTTGTCAATGTTAGGTCAGGAGCACTGTAAGAATTTATACTTATGCGAGTGGGAGATCCATCATTCAAATATATAAAATTTGAATACGTCATTGCTTTCATTAATGCTTTACCAGATTTGTCATTTCTATTTGAACCCCAAATTTTGGCATTAGCATTATAGTCGCCTATGATGTAGTCTAATTTGTGATTTGGGTTTAGTAATGAATTCCAAAAACTTAATTCCGGTTGGATTTTTGGAGGGATGTATATGTTTAACATTTTAATATTATTTATTATTATTCCTATTGTTTGAATATGGGGATGATAGTTACTAAAGTCTAAAAAGAATGTTTGGTAATTAATATTCTTTTTAATACAAACTGCTATTCCTCCATATGAGTCAAAGCGAAGTTGATTGACACAATTATGACCTTTTAGAATTAGCGGAATTTTTGAATTGCACCAGGTTTCCTGAAGGAAAATGATATCAGGTGAAAAAATATTTATAAGAATTTGAAGATAGTATCCCTTTCCGTAAACACTTTGAATATTCCATTGTAAAATAGTTAACCTATTATATTCTGCCTTATCCATTATTATGATTTTTTTTATTCTAAACAAGATTGAATATTAGTGAGGATGGTTTCTAATTGAGGGTTACTACTGTTTTCCATATTTGGGTCAAACAAGGGTAGCAAACACTTTTTAATAGCTTCCATAATTTTTTGTTTTTGCACTTTAAATTTGTCGTCTGCTTTTAACTCATGTTCAGGAAACTTTAAGGTCTTAGGTCTGTCATATTGGTTTTGTCGTAATGGGAGGATTGTGGATTTCTCCTTTAAGTCGTGAAATGTGAAATCATTTGTATTTGTATTTAATTTTTGTATGTTTTGGTTCGCCAGGCTTTTTCTTTTGATATTCAATTCTTCTTTAATTGGATGTAGAAATTGTCGATTCCTTTCTGAGTTTTTTTGAAAGGTTGGGTTTTTTGAAAAATTTGTAGAAAATGAGTTTGAACGTGGTAAGGTTTTCCGAAGAGGTGACTCTGGATAATTGTTAATTGAGTATATCTCTGAGTTTGATTTTATTGATTTGAAGTCTAATTGACTACGTCTTCTCTTCTCAGGCGGGATATCAAGAATTTCTTGTTGAGGTGTGACTAGAGGTGGCATGTCTTCAAATGATACCACTGATGCATACGATTTGTTGGGCGAGTTAAATTCATATTTTCCTTGAAGAGGAAGTGAGTAGGGTGAATTCTTACTAGGTGTTTGTATGATGTTAGGTAACTGATGGTTTTTCTTTCCTAATAACTTATTGGCTTCGTTAAAGGAAAGTTTTTCCTTTGCCATCAGTTCCATGATTTTCCTCTGTCGAATTCTTTCTGGACATTGAGGATAGTTCGCTGCATGTTCTTCTCCACAGTTAATACAATGTAACGGGTTTGTACATGATTCTTGTGTGTGGGTACCTCCACATTTGACACAAAGAGTTTTTTTGAGCCTACAACTAGCCTTTTTGTGCCCGAATTTATTGCAACCATCTACACATTGACGTATGGTAGGAATGTATGTATACACTGTTCTTTTCATATAATACAGTTTTACATCTAGTGGGAGATGCTGAGCATCAAAAGTTAGAATTACCGTAGATGTTGGTTGTAAATCGCCTTTGTCATTTTTCCTATATATTCTGCGAGCCGAAGTAACTGTGACATCACATTGTATATCGGTTAACAAATCTCAATCTCACAGAACTCGAGAATCTGACTCGATACAGACCATAGACTAACAAAGAAAAATAGCATAATTCAGCTAAACAACCAGCTCAATTGTCGACCATATTGAATCCATCAAAGGGATCGAGAATTGAGAAAGGAAAAAAAGGAAGAAATAACACTTAGTTAATAGGTAATTAAGTAATCATATTAAATAATCTCTTTGGGAAAGTGTAACGATCATAGAGGATCGTTACAAATTATTGCGTACAGATTGGTAATATGCCTGCATACGATGAGTCTGGAATGATAATGTGATATCTTATTATATGTAGTTATTTCTTTACGGAATTCATTCGTGATGTCTGAAAAATTGTTTCTTAGAGTAGGAGTTGGATTCATTAGTGCAGATTCACTTTATGAGGACTTTCTTTAAGGTATAAATACGCATCGGACGAATACCATTTAAAAAGAGTGCAGAAAAAAGCAACTTACGATAGGTGGTTATTAAAAGCGAGAATGATATTTAAACGATTCGGAGCAGGAGTACAGCATGGGACCCAGGAGTTAGCACAAAGTTGGGTTTACAAGAGACCATGGCATCAGTAACTCAAGGTGAGAGCGAAAATGAGGATAGTTTGAAGAACACTTGATGTTGCATAAAATCACATATGTTAGAGTGCGAAATATTTTTGAATTTCTAAATATAAAATAGTAATTTCATACACTGAGAAATTCCTACTGAGTTTAATATCCTACAGAATCCTCATTAATATGTACTCTCTCATTTTAACTGTAAAACCTAACATTGGTAATTATTTAGTAATGAGGGTCATCACTAACGAACACAGGAAACAACGGGCTCTGCGGGACTCTAACCCGCCTCCACTCGCTAATGCTCGCACTGCAATACTGTCTGAATTAAATGTAATTAACCTAACATAACCGAATGTAAATAGAATATCACAAAAAAGTCGATTAAAAACCTGATCCTTCCAAAAAAAAAAACTAAACAATAGCCTAACATTTTTATGACGGACTATTTATTCTTAATCTGTGCCCCAAAGTTGCAAAAGCATCGGACCAATAAATAGAATATAGATTTATACGTATTTACTGAACAAGAAAGGAAGCATGAAAATAAGATTTATTTGGAAATAGAAATGAAGGAGGGAGATGAGACAGAAGTAACTGTGAATAATCATTCCATTCATTTCTAAAACGTTATTCATTATGGTTACACCAGAAAGTACTTCCATAAAACTACACAGATATGTTTAAGTAACCTAACAATTGTATCAAGAAATATAAAAAAATGAGCAAGTATATTCATCTTTATATTTGATCGTTTATAATGGGTGCGAAAGTTTTAGCTAACTTATTTGACCAAATTACCATCAAAGAAAAATTTGATACAATATTTGATGGAAAAATATGACGATGTATAATACGCTTTAGCAATGTGGAAAAAATTCCTCACTCCATGAATTCCTCAATGGAAAATCCCTCAATTCATGAAGTAAGAATAAACCATGGGTTAAATTTATTTTAGTTAGGTTGGCTGTAGAACTAGGAAGACTGGACAATAAAAGTTTGTCTTGCACCAGTTATCAATATAAGCTTGCTTCATAAATAGAATATGATGGACATTTAGTTGAATGAATTGTTTTCTAGCCTTGATATGTGATACATGAATAAACACAGGTAAGCTAAATCGCCTTCGTAGAAAATCGTAAAATTGTTTAATAAACATTATTATCGTAATAATTCATAAATTCTAATTCAACCATCATTAAAAGAATACTGCAAGTTTCTTGAACAATACTCTTTTGAACGTGTAAATTTCAGGTATTGAATAGTCTTGTTGAAGATTTCTTTGATCATCTACTAGAAGCATTACACATATCTTTGTAGCTTTGCTCGTTCATACATTCAATTCTTTATTTTACACTTTTTATTTTTTTATCGTACATTTCTCTCTTTTCCCCAAGGATGTTATAAAATAGCTATTTTATAACATCCTTGCTTTTCCCCACATTTTCAGCCCTGCCTATCTGAATATTTATCCCTCTTTCATTGTCTTCCTCCCGATTTTTGATTTTTTCGTGATTTTGTCGTGTTCTTTTCCTCATTATGAAATATAATTTTCGCCTTCTTTTACCTTACCATCATTCTTATTTTGTATATTTGCTTTTACTTTTTGTTATACTAATAACTTTCTACAAATTCTATTTTGCTACTATTTTCTATCTACTTTTGTAAATTGCAGATAAATCTTGTTCGTGATATGGATTCACCGTTTGCTCAAGTTAGGCTTTCTAAAGAAGAAGAAGAAGTTTATTAACAAATTTTAAAATACTTAGAAGAAAAAGAAGAAGAAGATTATATCTTTTGTGTTTATGTTATGCTTATGTATAACATGCTAAAGGAAGAACATAAAAGATGGCACTGATAGAAATATCAAAATAATCAATGTGTTTTTTACTATGAAAATGGGAACTGAATTTGAAACGCATAATACATCACAGAATCCGGAAACTCTGTGTCGATTTTGTTTGCAAACTTTGTGTGACAGGGCAAAAATTAATCTGTTCAATGGCGTTAGCAAGAGCAGAAACATTCTTCGGAAAATCGTGACATGTTTGTGTCTTACAGTAAGTATGAGTTCGTGGCGTGTGGGTCAAATCTATCGCTAGTCTCTTATGAGAACATATGGTCCTAGTCATTTCACCAGAATTCCAATCATCGCACTGGTTTCTTTTCTCCATTTTTTTTTTTTTTCTGATTATCCGCGAAACGAATGTTCTGATTGATTTCTTGTACGGTATTTCTCTATGAAATTTTCAAGGAACAATGATTATTTCTTCTAAAAAAATGTTACAATTTCGATAGTTTCTGTCACATTAGGTAAGTTCAGGTTAGGTTACTTTATGTTAGATTATATTAGCGTAGGGGTCCGGTATAATTTTGATACATTGGTGCTTATTTCTATTAATTTTAGGTTAGGTTAGATCAGGTCTAAGTGCTTGCATCTTCCATTTCTCCCATAAGTATTGCATTTTTACGTACTTCTGGACCCCGTCTGCTAAACATTTACCTTTTCAAGTTTTGTAATCGTTTTTGGGGTTAGGTTTATAAGCCTGTTCCAGTAGCTATGCTCACTCAGAAACGAGGGCTTGTGTATAGCCCGCTCCCCCCAGTTCTTTGTCACCGGAACTGGAAGAGTCACTACTACTACTACTACTACTACTACTACTACTACTACTACTACTACTACTACTGCTACTACTACTGCTACTGCTACTACTACTACTACTTATATCGAGAAAGAACCCAACCAACCCCTGCGGGGCTTCTTACCCGTTCCTACTACTACTACTATTGCTACTAACTACCACTACTACTACTACTATTGCTACTAACTACCACTACTACTACAACTACTACTACTACTACTACTTATACTAAAAGAGCTTCCTTACCACAAGATTTACATCTTAAATCTTTATAACATGCGATTCCGATTCATTATGAACTAGTATGCATCGTTAGAATCACTATGATTCGTTAAAAATCACTGGGGGGAGCGGGCTATACTCAATCCGAAACGAGAAATTACACTCTTAAATTGGGACAATTTTGGAACGGGGGCCAAGATCAGGTTAAAAAAAAAAATGTTTACAGGAGAAATGAGATGATGTTACGTAAGGGTAATTGCTAAGTACTAACATAACATAACCGAAACTGACCTAACAACCTAAACCATCAAAAACACAGAAAATATAAGAAGAAAGAACTAATTTTAAGCGAAGAATTCTGCCTCCTCCCAAATCCTAATTAACATAACCTAACCTAAATTATAAAAAATACAGAAAATATAGCAAGAAAGTACGAATTTTAAGCAAAAAGTTCTCGCCCCCAATTCCAAAAATATGCCCTTTTAATTTTATGAAAATGGATCAAAACTTACCTAAACTTAAGCTAACCCGTTCCTACCCTACTTATCCCTGTCTTCTTTGCTCTACTATACCCTTTTAAACCAACCCTACTTGTCGATCCCATACTTTCTAATACTCCCATTTTTCCTATATGGGTGATTCCACGAAAAAGGGAAATTTTCACTTGGAAAATTTTTGTTCCGTTGATGGTCGCCTATTTCGAAAAAAATATCAGATGCACTTACTACTACTAAGTACATGTTAATTAGGTGTTCACCAGAGCTGAATCCTTATTGGTGTAGTAAATAAAAAATAATAAACTTTTCAGCACCCACGGAGTTGAGACGATAGGTCACGGAGTTGAGATTAGTTAACACGGAGTTGAAAATTGCTGTGGAGTTGAGAAACATGATACATCTGGGTGATAAGTTTTGGTTTATAAGTGATTAAGCTTATAATTTACATAAAAATTGAAATAATTTTCCAGTAATTTTTGTAAGTTAGAATTATTCTCCTTATGTTGAATAAAATTCTAACAAACTAGATGACACGTAATTTGTTATACAAAAATACTCCAGAAAATACTGCAAACATATGAAAATATATCTAATGAAGGTTCCAAAATTGAGTACATACATATATATATATATAAAATATGAATATGTGACGTAAATAAGAAAAAAAGAAATACACATACACTTATCGAATATTGAAAAATTACTGCGCTTTCAATATGTTGACTATCATATGGAGAGGACAGACGTTTCACGTAAGCTTACGAAACAAAGGAAGTAGTCACTAAACTTGTCTATTGTCTACTTCATTTGTTTTCTGAGCTTATGTAAACCATCTCTTTTCTCTGTGTGATCAAGTCAACATGTCGAAAGTGCAATACTTTTTCAACGTTTGGTAAGTGTATTTGTATGTTTTGTATATATACAAGGTGTTTCAAAACAATACACACATCGTTTGCGAGCTGATTCCTGACACCAAGATAAGACGAAAAGTATAGACATCCTGGGTGCACAAATGCTTCCTTTCGGAGTTATAGGCTGCCGAAAACATGAAAAAAATGAACTTTAAAGGTCCATAGCTCCAAACCTATGAGACCTGCTGTAGTCGGGTCACGACTTCACTTAGGAACTAATATGTGCACTATCCAAAAATATGTTTCAGAATCCTGAGGTACTAACGAAGCAATTTTTATAGAGGGAGTTTGGCTACGGGCGTATAATCTGAAGTACTCACCAACTACTTCTATAAAAGTTGTTGTGGAAGTACCGCAAGATTCTGAAACATGGATATTTGGATAGCGCACATACTAGTTCCTAAGTGAAGTCTGACCCGACTACGGTAGGTCCCATAGTTTTATGCTATGGGCCTTTAAAGTTCATTTTTTTTTTCATGTTTTCGGCAGCCTATAACTGCGAAAGGAAGCATTTGTACACCCAGATTGGTCTATACTTTTTATCTTATCTTGGTGTTAGGAATCACCTACCAAACGTTGTCGGTATTGTTTTGAAACGCCCTGTATAATGCACACTAAATGAAAGTAAGGCACTCATCGTTTCTGTTTTCTTTGGATAATTCGATGTTCTTTGTTAAGTAGCCCTCATTTTCCACTCCAATGAAGGAAATGTCTTGAGGAAATAGGGAAGGGCTGTTCTAGTCTACACAGAATGACAACTGCCAACGCTTTTTAAACGTCAGGTTTAGTAGGCCAGGAGAAATTCCTCCCGATCCGCGTCATAAAATTGACTGTCCGTACATTGCCCTCAGACTCTTCGACAATCCCTGAAAAGAAAAGAATTAGCTGATCGTAAGATTGGGACGTCAATAGGTTAAAAACAGATACCATCCATTTTGACTTGACTGAAGTTTTACCTCCGGCTACCTGACAGCCCGAAATCTGAACTTCCGCGAAACACTCTTTAAATGTGCTAGAACCCACCAGCCGGCTTTTGAGTGTGAATGACACGTGGTCAGCGTGTCGGCTCCTACGGCCGTTGTGATGGTCTGCGCGATCAGGTTTCAGTACATCTCTATTCAAATGAGTTTTTCAATTGCCTCACTGTGCGAAGTAAACACCATTAATTTTGAGCTTCCACCGGGAAACAAACCGAGAACCACGCACGAAAGGCAAGCGTAGTAGTCACTAGACCATAAACGAGCTTTATTTCTATCAATATATTGAAAGAACCAATATTTGGAAGAGCATGAGCATAACAAACACTATAATATTATCAACTCCGTGAACTTGTCTCAACACCGTGGATTCCTTAGTTTTCAGATGGACATGGAGTTGAGAAAATCGAATATAATTTATCTTTACCGGCCCACTTTTTAACCAGTACATGTGAGTAATTGGGTACGAATTTTCTACGTTAAGGCGTAGGTTCCTCAAGGGAAAGAAGGTATATACCATATAAATACATTCAGTAATAAATACCATGGTGTTGAGTATCAATTAATATACGCACCTGCTTTCCACACACAAAAATATTTTTCCTATAGCTTTTAACACATGCACACAACTTTTTCTGTTCTTCAGTCAAACATGTTTGCCTTGTCTTGTGGGTGTTGTCAATGTGGACGACCATGCTATCTGTTGAGAGCAATGATAATTTTTTCTATTGCCATGGAGTTGAGACGAAATAGAGATGACAGAAACGAAGCATAGTCAAGCTTTCGAAAATAAAGGTTATAAAGGTTTACTTTCCACAAAACCGAAACATTGAAGTATTCTTTTTTATTTAATTACCATTAAATGATGTTTGATTTGCGACTTCAGTTGTAATTTATTGATTAAAATCAGTCAACTGTAGTCTGTGACAGCCCATGGTATTGAGAAATTGGGTAATAATTAATTTTTTACGTATGTTTCGTGTTATATTTGCAAACTGTTATACATGGCATACCTACTTTCTGACGGTTACTACCAAACAAAATAAAAATGAGGTGATTCTTTCTAGTAGTAGTTTGAAGAAATGCCCGTGACAGAAAATTTCCCTTTTTCGTGGAATCACCCATATATATGCGTGTCTTTCTACAAACTCCTAATTTTCCAACATTTTAACGAAACCTTCTATATTTTTGTTGCATTGCTACTTCGACTTGTGAAAATAACATAAGGAAATTAGGTGTGGGTTCTTGGAGGGCCTTTTATCTCCACAGTAGGGTGGTTGAATGTACTTTTCTGTGTTTCGTCCTTTCCTACTTATTGTCTAAAGAGAATTATACCAAACAATATACAGTTAGCACAAAAAGTAGTCATACACATACAAAATGGAAAAAAAAATAAACTAGTTTCGTTATACTCATTAAAAAGTTCTATGGAGTAGTGGTTTTAAAGACTTATAAATAATTTATTTAGGTGTATCAATACTTTTGCACTAACTGTACGCAAATAATTGTAGAATATGTTACACATAGTCAAATCTTACCTTAAAAGCGCCATCTGCAACTATTTGCAGAATGTTTACATTTTAGAATAGTTGATCCAGGAAGAGTGCAACAGTATTTCTGCGTCTTCCCCGTAGCGTTTTCAGTATTTCATTGTCATTTGTGCGTTTTCTGTTCTTGCAAAGATTGAAATTATTCACATACAAAGACTGACTTACAAGCATTGATTTTCTGATGCAGATTCTTTTTACACTTTCCTTGTGGTCGTTGCTTAGCACCGGTGAGCTACACACAAAAACTCGTATAAAATTTTGCAATGAAATAATTACCCATTTAGTTATATTTAGAGAAGAATGTATGTTAATTAACAATTGGTGTAATTTCCATGTGATATATATATATATTTTATTTGTATCTATTGGATAATTGAAATGTTCCATGTTTCTTTTCCACACCTTCACGAAACCTCCTATATTTTTCGCCTTGGTTTCCTATATTTTTTTTTCATTACCATTGGAAAGCCTCCGATGCGCAGCTACAAACACCGTGTGCGTGGGTTTTCTCGGGGTTCTCCCGTTTCCTCCCACTTTCTTCATTCCACCATTTCATTCATTACTCATCATCACCGTCTCCTTTAGCCTAACCGGCATAACCGTGGGACGTAAAACTCAAAGATTTCATTTCATTTTCATTTCCGATGCGCAGCTGGAGTGTGTATTGTAAAATTTACCCTATTTTTTGTGGTTGATAATTTGTAAGAGACCGGAATTTCTGTAAGCACGGAATTATTGGCAAGCAGAGGGAACTACTTCGCGCAAGGTTACCGCATGGTTGGATTGTGGGAGAGTAACGGGCATTTGTATTCTGAACATGACTGCAGGCGTACAGAGATGCTCCATTTGGTATTACGCAGAGGCAAGAAATTACAAACTTCCCTAAGCTAGCCCGACCCTACTTATTTTTTTTTTTTTACCTTACTCAGCTCTACACTTTTATACTTTATTATATATAGGGTGGCCCAAAAGTAGGCATACAGTACCGTACTGATCAGCTTATTGCATTTTATAGGTGCTTTGCATTTCAACTCAGGCAAACAAATATAAAATTGTACCATCACCATCTCAGATATTGTTGAAACGTTTTTATAGCAACTAGACATGTTTTTAAGAGACCCATATTTTTTGTTTTGTCGAAAAAAATTTTCCCGCCAAGTAATGGGCCATTAAAGACTGGGAGTACAATTTATGAATTGTATAAGACATGGAAAATGGTCAACTTCTGAGCCTCACCATTCGGCTATGGAGACAGCTAGATTTATAATTCTTGTTGTGGTATGTACATACGGTTATAAATAAACTATATTTTATTATAGTTTGGTTTGCGCATGCGTATCTTTTTGTACATAAATTAACAAATGAACGTCAATTTATCAGAAAAGTTAAAGTTTCCGAATTTTTTTCGAGCACTTCCGGTTCGAATTTTAAAATTCTGTTTTCGCGGTTGGTAAGACCTAGCTACCCGCTTTCCGAAAAAAAAAATGTATCGCTTCTGTGTGCAACCGTTTTGTCGCAAAAAATTCGAGAAATTGTAAAATTTTCAAAAATCGCAATTTTTGGGCGCCATTTTCTAGAAAACACCATCTTTTAAAATTCTGAAATTTTGTCAGATGTTTCAAATTTACATGAATAATAAACACACCAAATACCATTCTCGACCAATGCTTCATGAATTAACTGCGGCCTTTTAAAGTTAGCGAAATTTCGTTAACTTTGATGTCACAGTTAGCAACACTGGGAACAATAAAAGTGCAATGATTTGATGATGATTGTGGTTCACATTCATCCAATGAAGAATAAAAGGTTTTCCTGACTTTTTTTTATTTTTTATTTTGATCAAGAAGGCTCTCTGAAATAGTAAAATGAGCCTCCCCCTGCTCCTCCGTTTTTTTAAACCGAAATAATCTGAGTTGGAAATTACGATTACGAAACGCACAAATTTCAAGTTCACTTACTTAAAAATGTCTTCGGAAACAAAATTTCACTGATTATTATTATTATTATTATTATTGTTACATTGACCAATCATTTGCTTGGTTGATGTCTTCTTCGCTAATAGCATGTAACCGTGCAGGTGCTCCAATAGGTGTTGGCTCACTCACAACTCGTCCAGGAGTGGATCTAGGGGGAAGAAACGTTTTTATTTTATATATAAATAAAACCGATCTCAGATTTTGGAGCTCTTAAAAGTACCTCTAAGTAACAGTATTACCCCCACCCCCTTCCAGAATTCCTTCCTGGATCCACCCCGTGTAGCACATTGTCGATAGTCACAAATGCTGAAGGTGAATGTAGAATCATAAACAGCACTTCAACTTCACGTAATTCATGATTTATTCATAATATTTCTGCTACGCACCACTGGTTATCATACATATATGTACAGATGGTGATCAGAAAAATGGAAACACATGAACGAAATTGCAACTTACCAGATTAGTATGGTGTCGGGCCACCTTTCGCCTTCAAGACAGCCTTGATGCGACGTGAAATGGAGGCGTAGAGGTCGTGAATGGTAGCAAGTGGAATTTTACACCATTCCTCGTGCAGGGCATCGGCCAGTTCTGTGAGAGAGGATGGAGAAATCGTCGCCGGAGTCGTGTTTCCAAGACGGACCACAGATGTTCAATTATGTTGAGATCTGGGGATTGGGCGAGCCAGGGGAGGTGTGAACTTCATCTCGATGTTCCTCAAACCACGCTGCAACAACGTCAGCTGTGTGAATGGGTGCATTATCATCCTGGAAGATGGCGTCATTGTCCGGGAACAACATCCGGACCATAGGATGCAAGTGGTCTCCTAAAATTGCGACATAATCATTGGCAGTGATTCGTCCGCTAAGTGTGACCACAGGACCCAATGAAAACTATGATATGGCGGCCAACAGCATCACCGAGCCGCCGCCATGTTTCACAGTTGGGCGGAGACACTGTAGATCATAAGCTTCTTTGGGCGTTCTCCACACACAAACACGGCCCGTGGTTGGGAATAGGGTAAAGGATGACTCATCCGACCATATCACACGTTTCCAGTCCTCAACGGTCCAAGTTGCATGGTCGCGGCACCATTTGCGGCGTGCGAAAGCGTTATGGTTCCAGATGAGAAGTTTGGCCCGTGCAACACGAACCCGAAAGTTCATGTCATGTAATTCGCGTTGGACTGTGATTATCGAAACAGGGTGGGGGAGGTGCTGATTGAGTTCCTCCGTCACTTGCTCCGCAGTGGCACGACGGTTCTGCGTGACAATGCGCTTTAATACCCGGCGTGATCTGTCACTCATGATTTTCTTCCGCCCACTGTTCCGCTTTCCCGATGTGGTTTTCCCGTGTGTTGTGTAGGTCGTCATCACCTTCGACACTGTCCCACCCGACACACCTAACACAGTAGCCACTGCCGTCACACTCACTACACATAACCGCGCACCAACAATTTGCCCTCTTTAAAAATCTGAGAGTTCTCCCAGTTTACACTACCTCCGTCTGCTGCAGCCACTGGACACTGCTGTTCCACTGCGCCTGACGTAGTATGGAGACCGACCTAACACACCACCAGCAGCGATCCAGCGCTGCGGGCACCACGACACCACTGCCAACCCATACATGTGACGTGTTGCCAACTACAGGTGTTTCCATTTTTCTGATCACCATCTGTCTGTAACAAAAGTTCCTTTTTGCAGATTTCTTAAATCTACACATTGAATTGCAGAAGTTCGATTTTGGGGGAAGCATGAAGTTAGTTCATGGTGACCCGTTACTGCCATAAAAACTTCGCCATTTTCCGAAAGCCAAAGGTGACTTCGTTGAATACCAGTTACCGGTCGCATACTTTCTCTGTTCTCTTCCGGAAGTCGTCGAATTCAGTTCCAGGCAAGAAAACGAGAGTAATACCCGGAGTTTGTACTTGCACTATACTCACGAATTCTTCTGCGTTAAAAGCTCAAAAACCCAGATGGGTTTTAAATTTTTTTTTTTTTTTTTTTTTCAGGTGGGTCCAACCCTGCCAAAGACACTTGTAATCTGAAACAAACGTAGTTCCCTATTGGGTTCGTGCAACTTCCACTTGTAAATATTTCCAAAATATGACATAACAAAGTTCTAAAGAACGTTACGGATATATGAGTTTGTCCAAAACAGGAAGTCGAAATACCTAACGGTTACAGAGAAAGTATTAAATAAAATACACCATAGGGGTGGTGAGGGGTATGTGTATAGACGGTACAACATCGAAAAATTAATTACTGATGACTAACAACAATCCCCAGAATAGTTCCAGTTCTAAACAAACGTACACTCCTTTGGGGTTTAAGCGTACCATGGGATTCGTACAAATTACTGATTTATACATATTTCCAAAACATGTCTTCACAAAGTTTTCAAGAAACATGTGTGCAACAAAACTAGAACTCGATATGTTTAACGCGGATCAAGATATTGTCAAATAAAGAGAGGCACCATACAGGTATAGGGTTTTTGTGCTTGTAAAATTCCCGAAACCGGTTATGGGAGGTTAGTAAGTACTCCAGAACCAGTTATATCCTAAAGTAATTAGGTATCTTCATGGGGTTTTCGAATATCATGGGGTTTGCGAAGATTAAATTTTAAAAGAATTTGAAAGTACATCCAATGTAGAAAATACTATCTTCAGTATCCCTCTTTCATTTAGAATCTCTGATTTTATAGTTTCTTAAAGAAGGTAAGGGTAGTGTTTTTACATGAAAACTGAGAAAGCTTAGAAAATCTTTTTTTTTTTTTTTTAATTTCATTCCGTTATTTGTCTCTAGCAGACAGTATTCTAGCTTACTGTATACTTACAGGAGGCCAATTTCGTCACTTTGTAATGAGGTATAATTTGTATCATTATACGTTATTAGCTAAAAAGAAATTGACTACGTCAGTAGCGCAAAATCTCCCACCCTTCTGAGCTCGAAAACTATGAGGTATAGACCACTTGCATATAGTGACCTCCCCTGCTACTTCTTGCAGTGTTGTCGTCTTCTTCCCAGGACTCCCTGCATACGCTCGTACATTAGTATCAAGATAAAAATTAAATGGTACTACAAATTGCTAACTAATTGACTCTATGATCTATGGATACCGGACATTCACAAAAGCTCTCTATTGACTTCTGTCCTTAGTCAACTGGATCCAGTTTCTACTTTCAGTTCCTGTTTCTGCAAGATGCATCTTAATACTGTCTTCCTAATGGTCTTTTTCCGCTTGGATTTCTAGTTAAAGTTTTGAAAGTGTTTCTGCTTTCTTCCATTCTGACTACATGACCTGTCCACCTGAGCCTCCTAGATTTAATGATCTTAACAATGTTGGAGTATTATTTAAAATGAAATGAAATTTTTGAGTTATACGTCCAACGCTTATGCCGGTTAGGCTAAAGGAGACGGTGATGATGAGAGATGAATGAAATGGTGGAATGAAGAAAGTGGGAGGAAACGGGAGAACCCCGAGAAAACCCACGCACACGGTGTTTGTCCACCACAAAGTTCACTTGGCGGGAGGAGAGTTTGAACCCGAGACCCCTAGCAGCAGAGTTATGGGGTATTATTTAATTTCTCCCCCAAATCACTTGGTAGTGACTCTGACTCACATTGTAGTGTTAACGGTTCGTTATTTGTAGCTGTGATGAATATACATACAGCGTGGACATATGGCATAAAAGCTATAGTTCTAGATGCAACTAAAAAGCACGAATGCTATCTAACCGAGTCAGAAGACGAGCACTGCAGGGGGGTCCAATCAGTAGCGTTGTGATGCGTCCGAAGAGATCAGGCGCGTTGGTGATGGTGGGTATATGCATAAACGAGCTCGTTTACAACGGCTCACTATAAGTCACATTACCGGCTCCGGAGCCGTCGAAGGATTTGGGAGAGATAAATGCCATCCCGATGTTTGGTAAACGGTGTAAATTATGGAGTTCCTCGTTATGAAGTTTCCGCCATTCCCCATTCCCGTTTTCCTTGGGTCCAAATATTCTCTTCAGGATTTTACTCTCAAATACTTTCTGTCTGCGTTCATGCCTCAAAGTAACTGACCATACAGCACAACAGGCACAATTACCGTTTTATATATTTTAAGCTTCAAATTCCTCGACAGAATTTGCGAAGGCAAAAGATTTTGAACTGAATAATAACACGAATTCTCTACTTTCACTTTACATACAATTTGCCCGTGAATATAATGCAAAATGCGTATACGAGGAGTGATCGGATATTACATGCATTAGGTTATTATTAGACATGGTCTCTATATCGGTTGACACACTTGTCGCATTGTAGTATGAGTTTGAAGATTCCCTCCTGGTAAAAATCTTGTCCTTGTTTGTTCAGCTACGTTGTCACGAAGTGTTCCACTTCCTTGTTTGAAGCGAAGCGATGGACTCCTGAATGTTCCTTCGAATACGGAAACAATTGAAAGTCGCTTAGAGCGAGGTCTGGGCTATACAGAGGGAGGTCGATAATGTGCCAGCGAAACTGCTTCAGCAGTGTGGTAGTCTTCTGTTCTGTATGCGGGCGTGCGTTATCGTGAAGATGATGCTGACGAGGCATTACAGTCTCCTGGTAAAACTCTACCAGCTGCCGGTGAATTTAAGCCGCGGTTACGTGTTTCGCCCATAGAAATCAAATAACTGAGCGGCGTTCCTCGCGAGACCAATTTTCCAAACGAGTTGCCACTAGCGTTGTATGTGGTGGGTGACTGAAACTGTACACAGTTGCGTACTCTATGTGTTAAAATTACGGTACTTTCCTCATTCCCCTATAACAGATGAAACTCCAGAAATATCGGCCTTGTAACCTTAAGTTCTGATCCTCTCTCATATTCTAGTTACACTCTCTCCGTAAACTTCTACCAGCTGCAGTTACATGTTTCGCTCACAGAAATGGAATAACTGAGCGGAGTTCTTCAGGAGACCTGTTTTCCAAATGAGCCGCCATTCCTACAACTAGCACTGCAGGTTGAGGGTGACTGAAACTCTTCACAGTTGCCAACTCCATGTATTAAAATCACTTCATACTCCCCATTCCTCTATAACAGACGAAACTCCAGAAATATCGGACTTGTAACCTTAGGTTCTGATCCTCTCTCATATTCTAGTTACAGTCTTTCCGTAAACTTCTACCAGCTGCAGTTACATGTTTCGCCCACAGAAATGGAATAACTGAACGGAGTTCTTCAGGAGACCTGTTTTCCAAATGAGTCAGCATTCCTACAACTAGCACTGCAGGTTGAGGGTGACTGAAACTCTTCACAGTTGCCAACTCCATGTATTAAAATCACTTCATACTCCCCATTCCTCTATAACAGACGAAACTCCAGAAATATCGGCCTTGTAACCTTAGGTTCTGATCCTCTCTCATATTCTAGTTACAGTCTTTCCGTAAACTTCTACCAGCTGCAGTTACATGTTTCGCCCACAGAAATGGAATAACTGAACGGAGTTCTTCAGGAGACCTGTTTTCCAAATGAGTCAGCATTCCTACAACTAGCACTGCAGGTTGAGGGTGACTGAAACTCTTCACAGTTGCCAACTCCATGTATTAAAATCACTTCATACTCCCCATTCCTCTATAACAGACGAAACTCCAGAAATATCGGACTTGTAACCTTAGGTTCTGACCCTCTCTCATATTCTAGTTACAGTCTTTCCGTAAACTTCTACCAGCTGCAGTTACATGTTTCGCCCACAGAAATGGAATAACTGAACGGAGTTCTTTAGGAGACCTGTTTTCCAAATGAGTCAGCATTCCTACAACTAGCACTGCAGGTTGAGGGTGACTGAAACTCTTCACAGTTGCCAACTCCATGTATTAAAATCACTTCATACTCCCCATTCCTCTATAACAGACGAAACTCCAGAAATATCGGACTTGTAACCTTAGGTTCTGATCCTCTCTCATATTCTAGTTACAGTCTTTCCGTAAACTTCTACCAGCTGCAGTTACATGTTTCGCCCACAGAAATGGAATAACTGAACGGAGTTCTTCAGGAGACCTGTTTTCCAAATGAGTCAGCATTCCTACAACTAGCACTGCAGGTTGAGGGTGACTGAAACTCTTCACAGTTGCCAACTCCATGTATTAAAATCACTTCATACTCCCCATTCCTCTATAACAGACGAAACTCCAGAAATATCGGACTTGTAACCTTAGGTTCTGATCCTCTCTCATATTCTAGTTACAGTCTTTCCGTAAACTTCTACCAGCTGCAGTTACATGTTTCGCCCACAGAAATGGAATAACTGAACGGAGTTCTTTAGGAGACCTGTTTTCCAAATGAGTCAGCATTCCTACAACTAGCACTGCAGGTTGAGGGTGACTGAAACTCTTCACAGTTGCCAACTCCATGTATTAAAATCACTTCATACTCCCCATTCCTCTATAACAGACGAAACTCCAGAAATATCGGACTTGTAACCTTAGGTTCTGATCCTCTCTCATATTCTAGTTACAGTCTTTCCGTAAACTTCTACCAGCTGCAGTTACATGTTTCGCCCACAGAAATGGAATAACTGAACGGAGTTCTTCAGGAGACCTGTTTTCCAAATGAGTCAGCATTCCTACAACTAGCACTGCAGGTTGAGGGTGACTGAAACTCTTCACAGTTGCCAACTCCATGTATTAAAATCACTTCATACTCCCCATTCCTCTATAACAGACGAAACTCCAGAAATATCGGACTTGTAACCTTAGGTTCTGATCCTCTCTCATATTCTAGTTACAGTCTTTCCGTAAACTTCTACCAGCTGCAGTTACATGTTTCGCCCACAGAAATGGAATAACTGAACGGAGTTCTTCAGGAGACCTGTTTTCCAAATGAGTCAGCATTCCTACAACTAGCACTGCAGGTTGAGGGTGACTGAAACTCTTCACAGTTGCCAACTCCATGTATTAAAATCACTTCATACTCCCCATTCCTCTATAACATATGAAACTCCAGAAATATCGGCCTTGTAACCTTAGGTTCTGATCCTCTCTCATATTCTAGTTACAGTCTTTCCGTAAACTTCTACCAGCTGCAGTTACATGTTTCGCCCACAGAAATAGAATAACTGAACGGAGTTCTTCAGGAAACCTGTTTTCCAAATGAGTCAGCATTCCTACAACTAGTACTGCAGGTTGAGGGTGACTGAAACTCTTCACAGTTGCCAACTCCATGTATTAAAATCACTTCATACTCCCCATTCCTCTATAACATATGAAACTCCAGAAATATCGGACTTGTAACCTTAGTTTCTGATCCTCTTTCGTACTTGTAAAACAGATTTTATGTCACACAAAATTATAATGTAGCCTATAAAGATAATGAAGATTATTACCTTATTTTGCTTAGGTATTAACTAGAAACAAGTTTTTCAACTAATTTCTTTACTGAAGCCGTCTTATACTTTAACAACGTACAAATTTACATTTGTAAAATAGGAGAGTGGACCAAAAGTAATGCCTCCCGTGGCGTAAAGAATTTATTTATGAACATATTACAGAAAAAGGAAATGCAGATCACAGCCTGAAGAAAACTACTGTTCAACAGTCTCCATGAATTTGGACATATTTGCGACATCGGCGAACCCAACCTATTTTGGAAAAATTCAGGGATTTTCTTCTTGACCCATGATTTTAAAGCTGTTTAACGTAATTCAAGTTACTAAATCAGAAGCCACGTATGGTTAGGTTTTCTTTCATAGGTCCAAACAGGTAATAATCGGAAGAAGCCAAATCAGGGGTTATAGGGTGAATGAAGCACTACTAACCAACCCACTTTTGTAGTCAACTGAGTGATGTCGGTGTGCATCATCATGATAAAACTTGATGAAATGAAAGTCTTTGTGATCTTTTCTTATTGCCTCGTTAAGTTTCCTAAGGTGATTACATAGGCTTCGCTATCAATTGTGGCATGATGGTTCAGAAAATCAACTAAAATAACATCTTGTGTTTTCAGAAAATACTTTTGTCATAACCTTCTAGATTCATCTGGAAAGACTTGCATTTTTGGGACATGGAGAACTACTGTGGCAGCATTCCTTGGTTGCACTTTACTCTGTGGGTCGTACAGATATACCCAGGTCTCATCTCCAGTCACCACATTTTTGATCAAGTCTTGATTGTGAGTTTTAAATGCATCTAGGAGGTCTTGACAAATCTCCATTCGCCGCCTCCGATTCTCAACGGTCACGTGCTTGGGAACCCAGTTAGCACAAACTTTTGATATCCCTAGTCAGAAATTATTCCTTAGGCAGAGCCATACGATGGACAACTTGTTCAATACATAAGCAACATTCTGAACTGTAATATACCTGTCTTCTCGAATCTGTTTATCAGCATGTTGTCGGTTTGCTTCAGTGACTGATGTTGACCGAGTTCTCCGTTTCGAAACTTCTTCACTGAACGCTGCACAGTGCTGACGTCCATTATAGCGTTCCCATGAACAGTTTTCAAGCTGTTATAGATTTGCTTATGTAGACAACCTTCCTTTGCCAGAAATCCAATGCCCTTTCTTTTAGCTTGGGATCAATCAGGAAAAAACAAACTACATTAGTGGAGTAAGATTACCTGTATAATATGATGCATAGATAATTTCAGTACCTGTAGGAGAAACAAAATAATAACGACGGAGGTCTTACTTTTTGATCTCTCGTAAATAGATATCAGATGATACATTATTGATTTACAGGGGAAAGAAAATGGACAACTTGTTGGAAGAATATGAAACAATATGTCCAAAAATTAAGTTTCCCGTAGACCTAAAAATTAACAATCAAATACATTTCTTGGATAAGACTATTTTCAGAACCAGTAACACATTTTACACTAATATTTGTAGGAAACCTACTATAGTTCTTATATTAATAATAATAATAATAATTAAAAAACAATCAGCGCATGTAGTTAAGGCAAATATTTAGATAGATATGTTTCTGATAGTGTTTAACTTAATATCACAAGAAGAAAATACTACCAGAGTGCTAGTAGGATTATACAAGTGGAAGCAAAAAACGGTTATTAAAGGAAAATTTTGAAAAAAAATGGGATAACAAATCATTACAAATTTACAAAAAGTAAAAAAAAAAAAAAAAAGTAATTGAAATTAATTCATACAATTCCAACAATTGAGTTTAGACTGTCATATAAATTGCACAAAGATGACACAAAAAAAAAGTACGGTTTTTACATAACACTTAAAGCACCCAGGAACTTAGAGAAGCATCTAACGGAATTCAAAAGCTATTTCATAAGCGGGAAAGTGCGCTTTCATAAATTTTTGGAGTGTCGTGTATTTTTGATTAAAAAAATTCAAGGGCATGACTAAGATGAATATTGGCAAAAAAATTAAAATAAATAAAATAAGGAAGCAAAAGAAGAACATTGAACTGTGTCGGGGTTATGAAACCATTTACATGATCCAAAGCATACTAATAAGGGTATCAAAATTTTTCATAAAATACTATCCTATCTTGGAAGAATAGTATTCGTATTGATTTTACGTTATGATTACACAGCCAGGTTTAAATATAGAGATTGGATGTGCTGACAAACAGGAGGACTATATCATAAGTTGATAACAGTGATTTTTGTGCACAAACATATGTTAACAGGCGAAAAGGTATCTGGCCACAATGAACTAGATAGAGCAGCACGTTCAAGAGAGCTGGTTAAAAATTTTATTTAGTGTTTTTACATAAATTTAAAAATTAATTAATTCTACGATGTGAAGCAAATGCAAATATGAAGATCTAAAGCCTCAAACTCTGCTGGAATAAAAGAGCTTATCCTGAGGATGGTCACAGTCCCCATAGCAGAAAATTTGCCGCGCCTGTGCAGAAAAATTGCCAGAGAAAAGACAAATAACCACAGAAAAAAAAAAATCCTTAAAGCTGCTCTCATTAGAAAATACGATGTATCATAACATAAATATTTTAAATCTGCTTCTTTTAGCAAACCTCTTTCAAAAAATGTAACGTCAAAGGTTGTAACCCGAACTAAGGATACCGCTGAAAACTTTACCATGCTTCATATAACGCTCTAATAAAAACATGATAGTATCATCATAATTTTTTATTTTGGAATTCCTGCAGAAAATTTTTTACTTACAAAAGCTCATCGCAGAGAGACAAAGAAAGTTCTGCCATCGGGGTCACAGTAAGGCGAGTGGTTTAAGTTATCGTCTACGCGAATATGAGATAAAAATCTTAATTCTATTTATGCATATGAAAGTAGTTTACCTGCTGCACATAGTGATATAATGACTCATCTGTATCCTTTTTTTTTTTTTTTTTTTTTTTTAAAGGTTATATTTCAGTTGCACAAGTGGCTAATCTTCGTCCGGACAGAGTTTTTTTTTTTTTTTTTTTTTTAATTTATTTTCTTAAGGAAATCTTTACATAGTTGTTGCAGCTAACAGCGGTATGTATATTATCAGGGCTTGAAAAATCCACTCGTCAGTGACGAATACTTTTTTTTTTTTTTTCACATTTGGCGAATAAATACACTGTGACGGCAAAATGGTCTGGCTAGTAGATTATTATTATTATTATTATTATTATTATTATTATTATTATTATTATTACTGGCTAGTACTTGCAAGCAAGATTTTCAAGCCCTGTATATTATAGTGTCATCTTGTTAGTAGCTCGTAGCATATACCTATTAATATATGAACACACTAAACCTGTTTTTTGTTTCTTACAGGAGTGACTCGAAGCTAGCTAATTGTTCTAATCTTCATTATGTCCGTCAACCGGTGATCATTCCATATACCTAGATTTACAGTGTTATTAGATCGTACACCTCTACAATGTTACATCACTAATTTGTGAATTTCGTAATTTTTCTGCAGCCTACAGGTTGTAATTAAGTATTTTTTGATGTCCTTAAGTTCAGCTTTCTTTATGTAATTGGTAGCATGCTACTATTTTTTCAGTATTCCCCTTATCCATGTTTAGTAATGGGTTCTTTGTCCTACTACGAATACGTTCCTACCACTATATAGAGAAGACCCCGTGTGAGACTTCCACATTTCGAATTGAATGTTTAGTGATTTGGAGATGCCTTGACAACTCTGAAACAGCGTCTTTTTCCTCCTGACACTTCCTAATGATTCCATGCAATCTGGTGCCGATATTTCTTTTGGTCTTCCCTCTGTAGGAGCCCGTAACTAGTAACGTAAATGAGTAACTGTGGAACCTCATATTCCTAGGTACAACATACCACTGCGGAAAATAATTGAATTCCTCTGCTCTGATGCATTGAAGAAATGTTACAGATGAGTGATTTTATTTTGCATAGCAATGTGTTCCATGTTGACATAAAAGATGATCCTTTATCGTACGTTTGATGGTCAAGAACCTTTTTAACTCAGTTATATCGGGACGTAATGAATTCCCAAGCCCTTACATTTGTAATATTCAGTAACTGATAAGACGGCATTTTTTTTCTTTCTTATTAAAGTTTAATGTCTGACGAATATTCCCCGAGGCTAAGGGAGGCGGTAACTGTGGAAGGAAACGGGAGAACGAACGTACTCGGCGTTTACTTCTACTGTACCGCCGTGGTCCAATGAAGATAGGAATGATCAACGAAATGCTTCTATCGCAGAAGAAAAACTTTTCACTTCCCAAATGACCGACTAACATGTACTATTCGATCTTGTGGGAGTGTACATGGTAACGTAGCACTTAAGTTCTCATTGTATCTTGAGATAGGCCAGAATTGAGTTTTCCATGAAGCACCAATCTTGAACATTCTTCTTTAGGAGAACAAGTGACAACAACGCAGCAACCACGTTCTTTTTCGTAATTTAAAAGCATTTGTCAGCTGCGTTGTCTGACTTCTGAGTCTACTATTTTTGTAAAAACTTGGTGTTCAAAGTACGTTGATAGTTTACTGTTTATCAGATCATGTGCGCCTCTGTATTAATTATACGTTTTCTCTTTTAGGTTTGTATGGACGATGACCTTCCGAACGCCATCTGTGAGTTGTGCGCACAGAAATTAGACAGTTTTGCAGAATTTCGAGATACGTGCCATAAATCTGAAAGCTATCTTCTTAAGTTGGTTGGTGAAAGGATGTCCAACAATACAACTGTTTCTGATACTCAGGTAAATGTGAAGCTTAATTATTCAAAAAAAATCTAGTTTTACGTCCCATGGTTACACCGTGTATGCTAAAGGAGAGTATAATGATGAGAATAAATGAAATGTTAATACACAATAACACACTGAGCAAGGCTATGTGATAATATGTATAAAAAAAAAAAAAAAAAAAAAAAAAAGTATCACGGAACAGTTTCAACACAATAACTGTGTCTTCATCAGACTTCCACTCCTTCTGGCTGCTGGGAGTTGGTCATCACTTATATATACTGTCCGGAGATCAACTTTTAATTAGGCTCCGCCCCTTCATTAAAAAGTAACACTTGTGTGGCTTTCACTTTCACTTTTTAACTGCACGCGTGCCCAATTAAAAGTTTACTTTTTTCGCTGGATGCATTCCGTCCTCTTAATTATCCTTATTTTCCTTGTTAATTTTGAAAGGTTTGTGAAGTGATTACTCTTAAAGGATAGAGTTTCGTAAATCGACTAAACCCATCAACAAGAACGAGAACAAAAGAATAACCCCCTTTTTTTAGATTTCAAAAGCGGGCCAAAGGTGTCCAAATAGAGAAGGTGACCACTCTCTTTAACCAAGGAGCTGGCTAAATTACCAATTTTTGAATTTTGAGCATCTTTGTAAAGGGCACAAACCACACATGATCGACAAAATTGAGCTACATCTTTCTTCCACCCTTCCCAATAGTGTAAAACCTTAATTTTGTCAATTGTTTCTGCTATACTAGGCTGGCCAGACAGTTTGTTGCAACGAAGATCATCAAGCACAGAGGCTCTTGCAGATTTAGAGAGCCATATTACCCAATGGTCCCCCTCAATATTCCTAAGCGTCCTAAGTAATATTCCCTCATTATTTAAGCGAGTGACTTTCTCTAACTGTTGAACTTTTCGTTTCATTTTTCCGGCGAGTTTTTCGGTTTTTCCCTTATGCCTGTTAATCAGGTTGTTTAAAAGGATTTGTTTTTCTTGCTCTCTCACCAGATTTTCTTTGCTGAGATCTATTCTGTTCTCGGCACGATCTTTTTCCTCTTCTACCACACCAGAAAAAGGTAGTTCAAGGAAACCTTTAACTTTCTCTTCTTCTCTCCATTTATTCACCATGGTGGTAGTAATTCTATAACTTTTCTTTTTTCTTCTCATCTCTTCCTTCGTGTTCTTTATAGCCTTGCTGTTGAACAACTCAGCCAAGTTTACTTCTTCATACTCTAGGTCACTAACCTTTCGAAGTTCTTCTTCTATTTTGAGATACCCTTCGTCATTTTCTGTCTCTAGAGGATAGAATTCATTGCTGACCAAGTTTACTTCAAAATTCACGCCTTCTGTGTAGCCTTGACTAATCCTAGACAGATAATCAATGTAGTGGGCTACTCCTTTACGATATCTAATAACAACAGGAAACCTAGAGATACGAGCCAACCACCTCGTGATTAAAGCGGAAACTTTGGATGCTTTAAAGAGGTGAGTTATCGCTTTATGGTCGGTAAAAACCGTTATTCTCGGGGTTTGGACAAAATACAATTGATATCGTTCAAGAGCTAGTACAATTCCAAGCAGCTTGCTGTGACGGGGATAGTTTCTTCGACCCAAAAGCTACTACCCGCATCTTGTTATTTTCATCCTTTTGTGCTACTAGGTAGCCGCTCGCTATACTGGAAGAATCGACGAAAAGAAAGAATTCTTCATTTAGCCTGGGGAGAAGTAACTTGGGATTTGACACTATAATGGATTTTAATTTATCCAGCGCTTCCTGCTCAGTCTGCCCCCATCTGAACTTTTCTGACTGCTTTAGCAACGACGTCAATGGTGCAGTGATCTCGGCCATTCTAGGAATGTGGTTCCTGACATAGCCAAAAAATCCAATTAAAGATTGCAGCTCTTTTTTAGATTTAGGTCGCTGAATCTGATTGGCCATCTTTATTTTCTCCTCAGAGCAGGATAGAATTCCGTTTGATACTGAAAAACCTAAAAATTCTATTTTTTCACAAAAGAAAAAAGATTTTTGAAGGACTTAAGGTCAACCCTTCATTTTTCAGCCTAGAGAAGGTGTCATCCAACACATTCATCATATCTCCATATCTGTTGCCCACAGGAGGTCATCGCAAAAGCAGATAACTTTTGTATAATATAATTCACCTAGAGTCAATTGCATAAACTTGCAAAGAGTGTTAGGCATAGACATGAGGCCGTACGCTCCCCGAACGTATCTAAAAATCCCCCACGGAGCTATGAAAGCTGTATAAGAGCGGGATTTTTCTTCTATCATGCACTGTGCGTACGAGAAACTCAAATCGCTTTTTGAGAATAATTTCTTATTCCCAAGATAGGCTAGAGACTCCTCAAGGCTTGGAATAATTGAAATTTGAGGCTTCGTAAGGTGATTAACACGACGCGCGTCGAGCACCAGTTTGTAATTTCCCGACTTCTTGTGAATAATAACATTGCTCACATAGTCAGAATAACAGGATTCAATAAGATCCTGAGCTGCAGTTTCTCTAACAGGTCTTTAAGGATTTTTTTCTTTTCATTTGACATAGGTCTTAGTTTGAAAAAAAAAAGGTTTTTCTTCATATAACTCAATAGTATGCTTTACACTTCTAGATAACCCTGGTTTTTCAGAGAATAAATCTTTATGCTTCCAGACCAATTCTTCAAATTTGGCCTTATTGACCGGATCTAGATTTACCCTATTTATCATACGCCGAATTTCTTCTTCATCATCTCTTTCTTCTATTGAGTTTACTGCGCAATTTTATTTTTTCAAACTAGAACTCTCTGTATCAAAAGGACAAATAAACTCCTGTTCAGTACCTAGAGTCCATCCTTGGTTTCTAATATCAAAAACTATGCCGGTAGATTTAAGCATATCTCTCCCACCTAGTACTTCCTTAATCAGACCTGGTATTAAATAAAATTTCTGTTTAACTTTTATATCATAAATTTCTATCGACGTGATGATATATTCATTAATAACGATGGATCCACTTGCTAAGGCTACCGCTTGGTTACATTTATGAACTTTGATCCCTTTTTCCTTCAACTCATTGGCTATTTTTTCATTTATGGCTGACAGGCTACTACCACTGTCCAAGAAAACGAATACCGGAATACCAGATAGGTTTCCTTTTACTAACGGAGGTTTTATCTTCTCCCCCCTGTATCTTTTACTAAGCATCGCTTCCCGTTTTTTGATGGAGGAACATAATGGTCAGGTGCATCTCTAGAAACAGATATTTGTTTCTTCTTTCCTCTACCTGGAACACCTGCATTTTGTTCTTCAGCAGCATTCGTCTTCCTATTGTGTTCTGTTCTAAAACACCTTCTGAGCGTCTGGGGCGATGCTCTTTCCGTTAGAAAGGCTCTAGCCACTGGAAAATGGATTCCTTCTTCTTCTTTTTTCTCAGGTGCTACAAATCTTGTTCGATTTTTATCATGCTTCAGTTTCCAAGTTTCTTCCTGGGAGTAAATTTCCATTCCAACCTTTTTTATCAAGTCTAGACTCATTATAAGATCCTTATTAAGACCGGGAAGAACGTAGAAATGATGTTTAAAAACACGTCCTTTCAGCAAAAATTTGGCTTTTAAGACTCCTGTTGCCGTAGCTTCGACTGTAGCTAATAATAGTTTCTCTTCACAAGGACTAACTACTGCACCATTTTTCTTCAATTCCAGTGCAAGTTTCTCATTGGCCAGACTTATTACAGAACCCGTATCCGTGTAGAGGAATTTCTTCTTTTTTCCAAACATTGCATATATATATATATATGGTCCTGATTTCCGTTTCTTTTTTCCTTGGAAAACTGCTGCAGACACTTTTTTATCACGCGCCTTGAAGCACTGTGATGTCCAATGATTTTTCATTTTACAATGATTGCAGAACTTCTGTTTGTAATTTTCCGATTCTAACGCTTCTGTCTGAGTCTTCTTCTTTCTTGGGGAGCCTGCTGGATCTAATGCTCTGACGTCCAGTCGAGGAATTTTTTCAGCCCCCTTATCTCCCGTAAGCTGCGCCACTGCTAATGACTTCTTTTTACTTGACTCCGATTTATTCGAAACTGCAACCACGTAATCGTGTTCTTTAAGAAGGAGAGATTGTATTTCAAGAGATGCTAGCTCTAGCTTGTTGATGCTCTTGAAATTCTTTCCATATAGAAAGCTTCTAAATCTCGGATGAGATTTATTTATTATTTCTTTAATAATCACGTCTTCTTCCAATGGCGTCTCTAATCTCTGATACATTCAACATATGTCTCTTATAAATTCTGAAAGAGATTCATCTACTCTCTGGTATCTTTCGTTTATATTCTCTTGAATCTCACGATTGTATTCAAAAGAATAAAATTCTTGGAGAATCGAATGTCTAAAATTAGAGAACGAATCGAATTTCTTCTTGAAAACCATCAATTTCCTCGCTCTACCTATAAGAACCTTAGGTATGATTTTTTCTAATACTTCTTCTTTCGACAGATTCTTCTGTTCTGCGTAAACGTCAAGTTCCTCTAGAAATTCATAGACCGAGCTTTCCGGTTCCCCGTCGAATTTGGGTGGAAGAATTTGAAATTCTAACTCCTTATCTTTCTTGCAATCACACGTTGTTCCATTTTGTTGATTATTTCTGTCTTGCCGCGAATCCAAAGCCTCCAGTATTCTGTGGTTAGCTGATCCCCTTCTCTTAGATGTAAAGCCTCTCTCAATTGGTTAATATCTAAACTAGGTTCCATTCTTGTTATTTTTCCTGTACGTAATAACATATAAGTCAAAACTAAATGGAAATCCCGAGACTTGAGCTCCCAATTCTGTAGTCGGGGAAAAAAAATTAGAAAAAAAAAATATAAATATTTATTGGTTCTTGGCTTACTGCTAGTTGGCTCAGTGAAGTATTTAAGTCTAGGGGTATATCTTTTAATAATTCCGATCTACATATTGCTAAAATAAAGTTATATTTAATATGGTAAGTATTTATAGTTCTGCTTAAAGAAAACAAATCTGTACGTAACAGGAAAAGAAACCGTGAGTTTATTCTATAAAAATAATAAGTAGAACTAGTGTTCTTAAAGATGGGAAAAATATTTGAAGAGGTCAGAAGCAACAAGTTAAATATGAGATGCCACCAGGGGAACGAAAAGAGAGGGAAATTTTAACGATCTCCAATAACTCTTTCTTAACAAAATATCTGGTTTACTATATCTTGGTGTTTTGATAGTTAAATAGTTAAAAATAATGAATTCTACTAAGACTCCTTCCACCACTCTGGAAGTCACTAACTAAATGTTTAAATATCTGGCTATAATTCTAACCCAGCTATCATTCTAGCTGTCTCTAACTTTTATATATATATATATAAACTATCTTAGCCTTCATTCAGGCTTCAGCCGCCACTCCGACTGTCACTACCTCTTAAAAAAAAATAAATAAAAAAAAATAAAAAAAAAAAAAAACTAAGCCACCATTCAGGTTTCAGTCGTTACTTCGACTGTCACTAACTATTAGAAAATTCTGGGGAGACAATCATTCTTGTCGATCCCGCAGATTCACCTACCCGGCTATCACTTAAGCCAGCGGAAGGCGTAGGAATACTGCTAATGCAGCTTGAGAGCACCGAAATCAGGGAGTTCAGTTTAAGCTCTGATGAGATGGGGCGACCGCTTCCCTTAAAAAGGGGAAGAAAGCAGAAAGCCGAGTCACGATAGTGTCGCCGCTGCGTGGGAGAAAATTAAGAAAAATATCATTTAGCAGAAAGGGTTAAGCGATCGGCGAGACACCTAGTGACATTTACATAGTATATTTGTCTTTTGTTGCTCCTGTGGATAGAAAAAGAACGAAAGAAGTTACATGTTAGCTATGCTAACTAATCAACATAGATAAATGCAAGATAAAAACACAACAATATTAAAAGATAATAATAAGTAAAAAAATTAAATCTTTGGCCAAAGATAATGATGTTCTTTATGCAACTGTTTTTTTCTTTTATTAAACAAAAACAGAGTATTGCAGCTTTTTATGAAAAGTTGATCTCCGGACAGTATATATAAATGATGACCAACTCCCAGCAGCCAGAAGGAGTGGAAGTCTGATGAAGACAGTTATTGTGTTGAAACTGTTAGGTGATTTTTTTTTTTTTTTTTTTTTTTTTTTACATATTATCACATAGCCTTGCTCAGTGTGTTATTGTGTATTAGTACAAAATGGAAACAAGGCCTGATAGAATAGTTAAATGAAATGTTGTATTGAAGAAAGTGGGAGGAAACGGAGAACCTGCAGAAAACCAATGTATATGGTATTTGTCCACCTCAAAGCTGACTTGCCGCGAGCTGAAATCGAACCAAGGACTAGATGCACCAGAAGTGAAGACTCTACTACTAAGCGCTTAGTAATTCAGCTCATTCATCATCAACATGTTCCCAGGATCAGAATCAAATTTTGTTTTTCTCCGAAGCAATCTGAACATGTAACTGCAGTAGTAAAATCGTACAAAGATAGAGACTCCAGTTGATCATTATCATTTCCATATTTCCTTTGTATTCATAACAAGTTTTGATAACATAGTCCTTTCCGTAGTTTCAAAGTTTATTAATAAACATTAGTAATTAAATGTACACTCATCTTAAAAATGATTGTCGCATATCTATAACTGTCTTCTTGTAAGAATATAATTTGATAATGATTTTGCAGGGTACTTTTAATACTGATACTATGTGTATAATCGGGAAATGTATATTTGTGATAAATTTCATACGAAAAGAATTATAAATACGCAAATTAGAATGAGTAAAACAAAATGCTGTTAAATGGACAAGAAAGTTTTATTTTCGTTTTATTGTTCTTATTTACTGCTCTTTGGACATGAAATGGCTACGTTCATGTCTTTGCCGATTATACATACTAACATTGTAAGAAATACCGTGCGAATTCGTTATCAAATTATATTCCTACAACAACATATTTTTAGACATGCGACAATAATTCTGCACATGAGTGTGCATCCAGTGGAGAAGAATGAGAAAGAAACATGCAAGTTAAGATGTCCGTATTTTAAGTGTTCATAAAATTAACATATATATATATATATATATATATATATATATATATATATATATATCAGAATTTTTTTTCTGTCTGCTGTTTTCGTTATTATTATTATTCTGTCTGTTGTTATTATTCAGTTCAAAATCTCTTGTCGTCGTGAATTCTGTCGAGGAATTTGAAGCGTAAAATATATAAAACTATAATCATGCGTGTTGTTCTGTATGGTCGCGAAACATGGTCCCTTATTCTGAGGGAAGAACGTAGGCTGAAAGTATTTAAGAACAAGATCCTGAGACGAATATTCGGACCCAAGAGGAACGGGAATGGGGAATGGCGGAAACTTCATAACAAGGAACTGCATAATTTATACCGTTTACCAAACATTGTTAGGGTCATCAAGTCTAAGAGGTTCAGGTGGGCACGTCATGTAGCCAGGATGGAAGAAAATAGGAACGCTTTCAAAATCTTAACTGGAAGACCAACTGGAAAACGACTATTAGGAAGACCTAGGTGCAGATGGGAGGACAATATTAAGATGAATCTCGTAGAAACAGGAAAGTAGAAACTGGATCAGTTGGCTAAGGATAGAAGTTAGTTGAGAGCTTTTGTGAGCGCGGCATTGAACCTCCGGGTTCCATAGGCCATAGAGTTAGTTAGTTAGTCTGCTGTTTTAGTTAGTGTGTGACTGTGATGAAAAAGAACATATCTGTTTAAAAAGACAAAAACATCTTATTTTTATCTCCTTGTGTTAAGCTATGACGATGTTTCTTGTCTTTTCTTGCCACAATTGCAGAAAACGTAGACATTTTAATTACCAGGGTATTCGGAGCTTACTTTCATTATGAAACATTTGTGAATGATTTTGGTACTTAGTAACGTTTTACTCAAAACTAACCTTTTAGGATTTTTGTCTATCGTAAATAGGAAGTGTATATGCTTCCATCGTAAAAAAGGATATTTCATTCGAGTTATGGTATTTTTCAGACTGAAAAATCCCTTTATCATGTAAAAAGTTTATTAACGTAGCGTAAGAAGACACATGAAAAAAAAAAAAAAAAAAAAAAAAAAACAGAAAAGTCGTGAAAGTTCATGTGTTATATCGACTGATAGAAATTAGTAGTAGATAAATCCTAAGATATCAAGATACGAAGTCCACTATTCTTTTGTATGTGTTGTAGTTTAATACAAGGATGTTAACGTAAGATCTCATCGCGTTTTTAAGTATTAAATATGTACCCCATAGAATCCATCAGTAAATGTATCTGTTCATTTATTTGGCGGATAAAAGATAGAAAATAATACCTAATATTGACCTGTAAGTCCAAAAATGGTCATTATATGATTTCGGCCTTCAGCACCTGGGTAAAATTAAAGAGTTCAGGCATTTTGTTTAACCCTGACCACTGAGTGACTTAGTCCGACCACTGTCATCTTCCGTACGAGCGGGCCCGGATGCAATTCCCGCTCGAAAAAATATACTATCTTTTCCAGGCCAGCCATTGTGAGTAAGGTTTTTCCTGGATTTTTCTGTACACACGAGAGAAATGCCGGGATGGTACCTAACATACAGGTTCCAGGCCGCTACCTACCTTTCCCCTTCTCCCGGATAGTGTGATTGCCGAGGGACGTCATTCCCCACACGTAAAGGACTTAAGTTGATAGGTGCCGGCTATACCCAGAAATATGTGTAAATAAAATAAATAAATCAAGTAATTTAATCCTTTTCCCGCAAAACACTAAAATCAGCAATGAGTTATTGAAACATCACTACATACGACTTGTCAGAACGAAAATAAAAATAAAAAAGAAAGAAACTACGATATTAACCTTTCTACACCCACTAGGGATTTGAACGAAATCGTAGACTCTCACGTTGGCGGCCCTAGTGCCCCCCCCCCCCTTCATAATTATTACAGAGTCATGATTCGTACATCGTTGGGAAGCTTATGGAACACAGATTGCAACAAAGTAACATTTGTGCAATTCCCGCCCTATTCACAAAAGAAGAGTTGAACAAAAATAATTCAAGAAACTGAGACAAAGAAATTGTCAATTTTGCCCCCCTTCTCTCCCCATATAAGCAACAAATATTACACATACAGAATATTACCATGTAATGGACTACTTCATTGCTTCATATATCAATTCTTATGGTGTACCCCAAAGGGAGGAATGCTCCCGAAAAAAAAATCTTCATGCAAAGAAACAAAACAAACGCGTGGTACACCTCACATACATAAAATGCATGTCGACAGAAAGCTTCATCCTTCAGAAACACATCGATACCAACATTATCTTTCTAGCTTAATTACGGGCTGAGCCATTGAGGTTTAAAGCCATAATGCAGCAGTTGCATTGCGTCAGTGGGCGTTTAAAGGTTAAGCGATGGAAAAATAGCGTTGTCAATACAATTTAAAATCACAGGTGTTATATTTTTGGATAAAGCTGTTTATAATTATATTCCATTTCTTGTGAGGTTTCCTGCGTCCAAATAAGTATAACGTTGGGTGTTTTGTTCTGATGTAATATGGCTCGAACACTTTCTTTCTACTGGTGATGTCTCCTCAACAACTTTGACCTCTTTTTAAGTTAATGGGTGGTTACACTTACAAGTAGACCTCACCACTTCGCCGTTGCGTTAGCAAAAGGAAACAACTACTGTCCTAATGTAGGGTTGAATATAAGACACTGAGAAAAATTTTAGCTGCTAATGAGCACTAGAAACTTGGGAAAACGAAATAGAAACATGAATGTGGGAAAGCCATATTCAATATAATTTGATAATTCCAAGACCGTTTTTTTTTTTTCGAAATATATGGAGGAACAATAGTTATGACTTTAACTATGTAAATCGAGTTAGGATGGATGTTTTTATGGCATTCCGGAGCATGATCGCCATCTTGAAATCCGCCATATTAAATCGACGTCAACTTTTTCAAATGGAAAGAGGGCCATGTGAGGTATCAAACAACAATGATTTTTTCCACCCAATCGCATACACTAATTAGTTTATCCATATCTAGAACGGTTTACAACTTACAGTTCTTTGAATGTTGAAAAGTTCGTTGTTTGTAGGAAATAACAGATAACTACAGTGGCAATGAACATAACTCCAGAGATAGCATTCTTACAGAACAAAATTACGGCAATACAAGAAATACAAGTCCTCAGCTTTCATAAAGTGCTTCTGACCTAGCCACTTCGTATGTGCGTTTGTACATTCAAACTGAAACTATAAGCAATAGGGGCAACAGTATGAAGAGAATAGAAATATTGGTTGCCAATGGTATTCGTGGTCGTAGCAGCTACGGTATAAGGTTGGAACACATTGGCGTACCATATGTGATTATGCAATAAAGGACGAACATTTCCATTCAAAAACTGCATGACAGAGATACTATTGTCACTCTGCATCCCCTTGTGTACAGTCAATTTCAGTCTTCTCGCTTCACAGGAATGATTCAGTATGCATTTTGTAAATCAGGATGTATTAAAGATCCGATCGAATGGTTCGAGGTGCCGAAGAAGTATGCTTTCAATATTCCCGGCATTAACTTTGTGATATTTGTGACGCTTCATTTGTTAGTAGGTGCTCATGATGCTCTGCAAAATTCTCGTTAGACCATTTTATGAGTGCTGAGGACTTGACTTTCTCGCATTGCTGTAATTTTGTCCTGTAAGAATGCTATCTGTGGAGCTATGTTCATTGTCACTGTAGTTATGTTATCTCCTACAAACAACGAACTTTTCAACATTCAAAGAACTGTAAGTTCCAAACCGTTCTACATGTGGATAAACTAATTAGTGTATGTGATTGAATGGAAAAAAATCATTGTTGCTTGATACCTCCCATGCCCTCTTTCCATTTGAAAAAGTTGACGTCGATCCAATATGACGGATTTCAAGATGGCGGTCATGATCCGGAATGACATAAAAACATCCCTCCTAACTCGATTTACATAGTTGAAGTTATAACTATTGTTCCTCCATATATTTCGAAAAAAAAATCGGTCTTGAAATTATCAAATTATATTGAATATGGCTTTCCCACATTCATGTTTCTATTTCGTTTTCCCAAGTTTCTAGTGCTTATTAGCAGCTAAAATTTTTCTCAGTGTCTTATATTCAACCCTACATTAGGACAATAGTTGTTTCCTGTCGCTAACGCAACGGCGAAGTGGTCAGGTCTACTTGTTAAATGTTTTGATAAGCCAGAATCCTAAACTTTCGCGTTTGACGTTTAAACGCCCATTGATGCAACTGCTGCGTCCGGACTTTAAACCTCAGTAGCTCTGCCCCTAATAAAGGTTGGTACCAATGTATTCTTGAAGGATGCAGCTTTCTGCCGGTGTGCATTTCATGTATGTGGGGTTAGGACGGAGAAGGGGGGGGGGGAGTAAAGGTGTTTTTTTTTAACATTTTTTTTGGAGGGTGCGATTCCTCCCTTGGGGTTGCACTCGTAAAAATTGGTATATAAAGCAATGAAATAGGCCACAAAAATGGTAATATCCTGTATTTATACTTCTTGCTTATATGGGGAGGGAGTAGGGAGGGGGGCAAAGTTGGTCAATTATTGGATTTTCCGGACGTTTCCATATAAGACAAGATATCTTTTCACTCAATTGGTCTAGAAGCATTATTCTTGTTGCTACCTCATTGATATCTGTTTTCCATAAGCTTCCAACGGTGTATGAATCATGACTCTGTGGTAATTAGGGTGTCAGCAGGGCCACCAGCGCGAAGGTCTGCAACGGCATTTCGAAAGTGACATACTGGGCGTTTTTATAGGAATTTCGTTATTTTTTTTATCTCGCTTTGTGTTGCATCAATGGCTACTATTTGTATATATATTATTGTCTCAAGTGTCTGGCCTACACATTAGCATCATTTTGTCAGTGTAGGGTGACTACAAGGGTTGTCAGGGCCCCTTAAAATCATTTTTTTTTTAATATAGTTTTAATAATTTTTTTGTGACTCTTCGTCTTCTACGGATATGGGAGGAATTGTACGAATGTTACTTCGTTGAAATATGTGTTCCATAAGCTTTCGAACGGTATGAATCATGACTCTGATAAATAGGAGGGACAGCAGAGTTGCCAACGTGAGAGTCTACAATTTTGTTAAAATCCCTGGCGGGCGTCTAAAGGTTAATAATCCTTTTTAAGATTCCCAGTGCACATTATAGCTGAATATTAGTGAATGTTAACAAACTCTAGCAGATGAAATCCGTGTTTATTTCATAAGTAAAGAATTTTTAGTTCATCTGCGTTGCGTAATTTCAGGTTTTGATCTGTCAACAACAGCGTATTAATAAAAAGCAAGTTAAAACATGCAGACAATGGATAAAATATGTACATAGTAATCGGCTCCAGTGAAAGCAAACTCTTTATCTCGTAGGTAGTTTGCATAAATGTATGAAGAGGGCAGCACTTAACGAATGTTTGCTTGCAAGTTAATCATGCGATCAGAAAACGCAATCATTCAGAACAAGCGTTTATCGTGTACAGGATAGCTATAGTTCAACAGCAGTAACTTGTGAGTGAGACGATGAAATTTCAGGAAGTTATAAACTAATTAGAAAACTATATTGATGCCCACTGACAATATTGAAGGAGAATCAATAATGCTTAGCTATTGTCTTCCACATTTGATTATACAATGTCTCTTACGACATATTTAGCTATAATTTTAACGCTGCAAGCGGTGAAGCAGGGACACTCTCAGGACTTTTTCCGAGGGGGGAGGGGGCAACAGCAAAAGACAGGCACACAACCAGAATCGTGAATGGTGACACACTCTGATGCAGTCATGCCTATAATACATAATTTGAATCAGCGATTATTTACCCACATGCCCTTACTAACTACAGTCATAAACTACCGTGTTTAAGTATTTGAGAGTAAATTAGGAAGTTTTGAGGGGCCCACGGTGGCTCGGTTGTAGAGCGTTTACCTATGATACGTGGGATCCCTTGTTCGATCCCCGGTCAAGTAAGTTTTCTCGTGGTACTGCCGTTTCCTTCCACTTTCTCATTCGACCAATTCTTCCATCATCGTTCACTTACCTTTATCATCTGTCTCCCGTAGCCTAAAGGATATAATCGTGGGACGTTAAACTCAAAGATTTCAGTTCTATTTTTAGTACCATTTGACAAATGTTTCCAAGACGTGAACACACTTAAAAAATCAAGGGCGGATAACTACCTTTCCTTGCCTTCCGCTTTCATTGACTATGTAAACAAGTGTTTAACTTAAAAGACTGAATGAGATTAACTTATGACCGTTCTTGTTTACCATTATTGTATCGTTCTTACTTCGTGCATTATTCTGAAGGATGAAGTGTTTATCTGGTTGTAGCTTTGCATTCGGCGTGAATGTTTGTTTGTTTGTTTGTTTATTGAAATTCAACTTCTCTTGTCAGCATCGAGGCTGTGTGAAACGTGGTATTCGAACCATCGTAATGATCTCAATGATATCTCACCCGTGCATCAAAGGCCAGCAAGGAGAAGAGTACATTCGTTGAGCGATCGGATCAGAAGCTTTATGGTTTCTTCATATAAGACGTAAATAAATAGAGTAAATTTGTTGTTTCACTTGATGAAGAAAATGGAACGCAATCTCTATCCTACCCTAGACGACCTTTAATTAATAGATCGTTTCTATTTCAGCCTCTGCTAGCTCTGCTGTCAATGTGTGTTTTCCCGTATCTCCCTCAAAAGAGGAGAGACAAGTTGCTGTAGTCGAGATCCTCCCAGTAGTTGTATACGTACAGGGTTGTTACATTGAATTACTTCACGGATTTAACTGTCCTGTCTTTTCAGCCATTCTAAGTAGCCTACGATTCTCACTCGCCAAGACCAAACGACTGAATGACAAACTGGCAGAACAACCGACGTCATTCACTTCTTTCCCCAAAACAGAGGGAAGCTTTCCTCCGTAAGAGAACGGCGAGGTTGGGGTTGAAGTGTTTCACATATTTTGCGCAGTAAAAGATTAAATGAAATCTTTAGTAACTTAAATCTCCATGGTTACCTCGTTTATGCTAAAGATGTTCGATGGTTAATGAATGTAAATGATTATGATAATATTGGTAGAATGCTAATGTAGGAAGAAACAAGAGAACCCACAGGTACAATGTTATTCACCACAAGCGTAGTTGGTCTGGGATGAAATCAAACCTGAAACCCCTACCACCAGAGGTGAGCACTCTCTACTCATCTACCATGCTCCCACAAGAATTAGTACGCTTATTTGGTAGAAAATATCTTGTTTGAAAAAAAAAAAAAACTTTGTTCAAGTTAAGGATAAGATCGTGCGTTTTTTTAAAGAAACTTTCAACGCATTTATTATTGCTAGACGTTTCTCCCGTTTGTAACGTACACTCATGTCCAAAATTATTGTCGCATATCTATAAATATGTTTTTGTAAGAATATAATTCCATAACGATTTCGCCCTGTATTTCTTATAACGTTAGTGTCTGTATAATCGGCAAAGACATGTTATCTCAGGGCCATGGATAAACGACTTTTTTCCTGGAAGAGGAAAAACTTTCCTCTACCCCCTGTGGCTTAGCAACCGCAAACTTCACTGAGGTCCACGAAGGCGTCAATGCTGCCAGATTTCTTAACTGAAGTAACGAAGGTTTCATTTTTTAAAAGGATCCTCTTTCCTTCAGAATGACACACACACACACACACACACACACACGATTTATTTATAGCTTCTCTGTAATAGTACATTAATAGTTTGTTCGTTTAAATAAAACATAAGAATTAATTTTTAGGTATCCAACTTTAATATAATTCTTCGGAATAATAACATTAATATAATTAAATGAATTATATGTATAATATTAAAAAAATTCTTTGAAAAAGTCAACAGTAACATGCTGTGATCAAAAGCCAACGAGAGCTCGAAGTAGACTCAAGTCAAACGTTGTTCAAAACACGAAGTTTATAGAATTTTAAGTAGAAGCAATGAAACATCAAAAGTAAAAATGCTTCAGCCTTTGTTTCAGTTTGTCTAATGTTAATAGTCTTTTTTTCAATTATATGAAAAATTAAACATTAGAGCTTACCATAATTTTCACAAATTGCGTCGTTCAAATACAGTACTATATTGCCTAGATATGCTTCCTTCGATAACAACCAGTCCACTTCCTTCGTGGCTAAGCGGTTAGCATACGCGCCTTTGGCGTGGGAGACCCGTGTTCGATTCCCAGCGGAAGTTCATGTGGCTCAGATTCCACGTTAATAAGTAGGTTCTGTGTCATATAGACTTGCTCTTGAAAGGGACGTTAAACTCAAAATCAACTCAATTTAACTCCAAATAAGAGGGTATTATATAACTCACTACAATATTCACTGAATTATATTCACATGTAGTCAAATATTTCCTCAATACAGGGTGTCTACTGATACTAGAAATACTTAAAATACTGGAATTTGAGCCACATACTGGAAAAATTATGAAATATACAGATATTATCAATCTTTATAATCTACCCTGCATTTTTGAACTCCAAAAAGTCCAGGGTAATAACAATCTTGCATTATAACTAGAATAGAATAATACACAATTATTTATACAAGTTATAATATAACTTAATAATACATTTATATAATACAAATAATGCTCTTGGCTCACTGTATCAGGCCTCCGAGCAGGGTGTCTACGGGCCATGAAAGTCATGAATTGAGGTTATCGGTCATAGGAAAGTAGTGAAATTGAGTTTCAGATCATGAAAAAAGAGATTTTATAGAACAACAATACTTATGTAAAAAAAAAAAAAAAAAAAAATGAAGTCAAATCTTTGAGTTTTACGTCCCACACTTATGCCAGCTAGGCTAAACGAGACGGAATACTTACGTAATAAGTACAGTTACTGAAATAATAAATGGTGATTTTCCCTAATGATTCGGCGTTAATAGTATCCCTAAAGATCCTACAACCATCTCTCTTCGTTTTTTTTTTTTTTTTTTTTTTTTTTTTTTCGCTGGTAGTAATTATGTCAAAAAGAATACAAAATGAAATTTATAATGACCAACATGCTATATGCTTTAATGCATTAGTTTACAGAAGTTCTTTAGTTTTATATATTATCAGTGAAGTTTGGTTTCATATTAGTAAATGAGATAAAAGCAATATCGTCGTCTTAGATTCAATACCTCATAACATTTCATCAGTTTTACAGGAGAAACAAAAACTGTGCAGAAACTAGTTATGGTCTCATTATACGCGGTATTAGTTTTGAAGGAATAACAGTGCCATTTATCGTGATATAGGTGTACTACTTAACCAGATTGTGCACCATTCTATACCGATTCTAGTGGTATCAAAAACTCAAAATTGGAGATACACGGTGTTGAATCTCAGGCGACGAATTCTGATATTGATTATTAGTTAAAAAAATTAAAAATAAAAAAAAAATGCATGCTTACTTATCTTGAAGATGTGGTGGCCATTGTACACTAAGATTTCCTCATCATAATGGGTCCTTTTCTGAGCATGGGAGATAAATTTGAGGGAGAGGGCAAAGGAAGTGCTAGGCCGTCTATCAAAAGTCCTCAATTTTTCTTTTCTTCTTGATGCCCTAAAGACAAACCATCTAAATGTTAAAATGCTAGACTTATATGTTTGTGGCGAAGAAAAGTTTATATGTTTGTGGGCAATTCTATTGACAGTGATATCTCGGAAACCACAAGCTCTAGAAAGATACCATTTTCACTGATCGATTACATATTTTGTGTAGATTGTTTAGTTCTAATTGAATATTTCTTTTTAAATGGCCGTTATTTCTTTATTTCATTTTTTAAGGGTGCACTGAAAGTATTGAAATTTTGAAAGTAAAGCATCATATCCTAGTAGTTACACATTCCAACACCACACATTTGTATATGGGGTTACTATATCTCTCCTATGATCTCGGCCAAATGATCATGAAAAACGAAGGATAACTATACCATTTCTGCAGTCTAAGATTAATCTTTAATGTTTGAAGTGTTTTTCCTAACGAACAACATACGTCTCTAACATTATAATTAATTGTATATGCAATATATGTATTTATTACATACTGCATGCAAGAAGAAAGAAAACACTGATCATACACGAATTAGAAACTCCAACCGGAAGTAGGCACAAATCTTGCAAATTGTACGAGATATTAAAAAGATAATCCAAAAAGTCTCCCCTTTATGATACCCTTTACCGGCTTTTATCAAGTCGTCTTTCTCTTGTGTCTGTAAAGGGACATGTACAGATGTTGTGAGGAATGACAAGGAGATTCATGCTCATATGTGAGTGATGCGCTGTGTAGAGAGCTAGCTGTAATTAAAACGATAGTTTTATTTATTAATGCTTTAATATGTATATGCGTATTGTATGTTATTAAGCTAATCGTATAACAGTATATAGTGATATTTGTATTGTTATGATATCCTTTTTAGGAGGAAGAAGGTAGCGCAGCGTCAGCGAATGTTGAGAGATCTCCTCAAGTGGTGTTTATAAAAACTGAACCAGATGAACTGGAGACTAGTTTCCCCGCAGAGCAGTCGGAAACAGATAAATTCAGTGGAGAGGCAGCGGATCCTCTGAGGAGGTGCCAAGTGAATCTCCAGCACAGTGAAAGGGGTGGTGAGCGGGGACAGTCGCAAAGTGAAGGAGTGTGCGTGTCATCTGCCAGTGTAAGTAGCGTACGGGACATAGAGGCAGAGGGTGCGAGTGGTGATGCTTCTACATCGTTTGCAGAAATGAAATACTCAGTGACTCTTGAAACAGAGGAAGTGGAGAAAGTACTTCCATTCGATAGTGACTTTGATGATGATGATGGTAGTGATGATAATGATAACGATGTGCCTAGTACTTCTGTAGATGTCAGTATTGTTGCAGGACCAAATGCCGATGGAGCAGTGCCAGGAACGTCAAGCGAAACGTGAGTATCCAATGTTTTCAAACTTTATTTTACATATCAGTGCTTCCACTTCAACCGACTCTTGCACAACAAAGTTACACACAGCTCGCGGTAGAGAGCGCCACTGTGCGGCTACTGAAGCAAGCACTGTTAGATACGAGGAACCGACGCGAGGTATGTGTAACTTTGCAAGAGACGGTTGAAGTGGAAGCACTGTAACGGAGATATATTTGGTGTTTATGTTCCGAAATGGACACAATCAAAGCAGCCAAAGAACAACAGAAGCAGAAGGGACGCAGGAGAAAGGAAAATTATTAACTTAGGCAAAGAATTGTGTGAAGAGGCCCTCACCTTGAGGACCCTAAAATGGTGGGAAAATTGTACGAAAAACACGTTTGTTTTCGGTTTTATTTCTTTTTAACAATGTTGCCATCACTTTCAGGCCCCGAAAGAAATATATGTTGTACCTAAGGGTATAACAATTTTTTTAACCAAAAAATCAGGAACGTGTCCCCCCAAAATTCTTTTCTACAATTTCTTTAAATTTTCAACACGCAAAAAAAAATAAAGAAAGTACGCATTGATGGTTTAGAAGAAAATTGCACATTTACATCTAGATAGTATCTACAACCCATGAAACTTTCAAAATTTTTGGACCACCCCCACCAAAATTAAAAAGTATTTAATTTTGAGCATGTATGATACGATAATTCGGAAAGGGGAGGGGGTAGGAGTCACCTTTTTTTTTTTTAGGTAGTTTTAGGTCAAGTGTAACCTTTTGGGCCAATAGCAACCCAATTTGAATTAAGGGCCGATTTCACTATCTTACTAGGAAAAACCCTTTATGTATTTTATATGTATAATGTATTAAATCACTGAAGAAAATAAATCACTTTGGCTTTCCCCCATTTGTTTTATGTTCAGGTGTGTTAGTTTTACGGCTCTTTAACAATTAATTTTCTCTCCTTTCCACATAATTGTGATTGATGTTCTGTCCAAGCCTCTGAGCAAGGTGAAGCTTGGTGGTTTGTCTTTGCCACTGCTTTCCATCGGGTAAAGATACCCTAATGTAGAGACTAGGGATCATAGTTGAATTCAGCCATATCAGGGTGGCGAAGGCCCACCTATGTTTTCTTGCCGCCAACCTGAGTTGCATAAAATGGTACCGTACCTAAGTTAAGGTGTGTGTTTGTGTTTATGAAGTAACGGTGTTCGAACCTTCCTTGAACCTTATTAGTGCCCCGTAGACCTATAGTTTAATGTAGATTTCCAACCACTTTAGTACGCACGGGGGTTCGAACTCGGAACCCTCTTGATACAAGGTGTTGTGCTTAACCATTGCTCCACCTTGGAAATCACCATTCAACATTCTTGCGTGTGTGTGTCTATTTGTTCCCAGATAATAGAGGCGTATTTTGGGGAGTCCGATCGTCTCTCCGATAGCGAAATTTACTTATTTTATATGTATTTTGTACTGCAAGCTAATTCTGGACCGTCCCGATTTTTTTAAAAAATTATATAACTGCCAAATGTCAGTAACTTTTGTGGAAAAAAGTGTAATGTTCATAAACTTTGCTGGACTTTTTCCTTAATGCTTAAGAAACATTGTTTGGGATTGAAATAGGTTAACAATTGGGCATTAATTGAAAATTCAACCCCAATACTTTCACTTAAATGGCAGAATTAACGTAAACGTTAATTACGCCATTTAATACTATTGCTAATTCTAATGTTTTTCTTCAGTTCACGACTTGTATTATCCCCCGAGGAGAAAGATCGATTTAAATCGAAAAAATCAACAAAAATGATTTTTTTTCCCACTCTGGTAACAAGGCAGTAGAACAGACGTAGATAGGGCGCAGCAAACGATTTATTAGAAGCCTTCTGCTCTAAGATTGTTTCGTTCTAATCACGAAGTTAGCGTTATATATTTTAAATGGCGATCGTAGTTTGTTGAATGTGATTAATCAATCATCTTTTCCCCAGTTAAAGGAAGCTTTGTTTTTTCAGTTATGTTCATTTAAATCATAGGTTTTCTGATCTCTTGTCTTGTCAGAGTTGACTTTTCCTTTATTTTATTTTTTTTTTTAAGAAAAAAGAACGTAGTTATTGGTATATTTCAGGCGCTTTAGTTATTTTCTTTTCAGGATTATTTATTTTTTCTAGTTACATTTTGAAATATCAAATTATCTTTGTTGGCGGCTCAGTGGTAGAGCGTTCACCTCTGGTGCAGACGATCCCTGGTTCGATCCCAGCTAGCGCCAAGTGAACTTTGCGGTAGACATACACCGTGTGCGTGGGTTTCCTCGGGATTGTTCCGTTTCCTCCCACTTTCTTCATTCCACCATTTCATTCATTTCTCATCATCACCGTTTCCTTTAGCCTAACCGGTATAATCGTGGGACGTTAAACTTAAAGATTTCATTTAATTATCTTTATTGACTTTTCATTTTGTGAAATAATCTTAGTTTTGATCGTTGACTAGTCGTTGGAGCATAATTTTGTAATTGAGTATATATCACTTCTATTATACAGTCCATAAAAATAGATGTAAGTATATCGAAATTAATAATCATCATTCCCAACAAAAGTTATTAGATTTTTTGTGAGTTTCCGGTATCTGCTTGACTATCTGCGTAGCCCGTATTTTAACTTTCTAATGTCTGTTCTTCAACCCTGATAAAAGAGCTTATATTTTATCTATATCCGATACGTGCATTCATATTATATTGTTAGGATCCCCACCATTCAATGTATTATTCCTTCAAGCACATGTCACAACCAGAAAACACGTGCTAGTGTTTATAGCCATCAAGTCAAGGAAGCAACACATGGAATAAACAAGAAAAAACACAAAAAGCCTGCACTACAGAATCCAATAAAAAACGAACTACCCAAAAATCACATTAAAAAAGCCCAGAAGAAGAACAAATTATCAGTGGAACACTGATCAAATAACCTACAACACCCGCTCCTGAAGTCGCATTGAACAAGAGAGATCCCACGTCATCTAATCCCCGGTAGTGCATTGGGCAAGAAGAAGTATACTCATAAAGCCAACCGTTACAAACAGCTTAAAGACTGCCGTGTAAAACCAAAGCCACTTTGCGTGTGCTAAGGTTCTAAATTAAAAACTCTTATTTATATTACAATTTTTTTTAATTAACAAAAAATCGTTTATAATAAAATTGGTAAAGAAAAATCCCAGACTATTATCGTGTATCACTTATACATTACAATGCCCTTTTTGACGATAAGTTTTTTGGATTTTTTTTTTTTTTTTTTTTTTTACATTTGTTTTAAAGAATTTGGAAAGTTAGTATTCTCATACAAGGAGCTTTCTTTTTTATTATTTTTTTAAAGAAAAATAGAAATTAACTTCATGTCAGGTCTTTTACTTGAGGTACTCATATTTTGTGTATCGTTGATGATTCGCTTTTCATTTGTATTTCTCTCCATCTTTCTGCAGAATAGTAGACATGGGGACTTGAATTTTCTGACTTCTTGCACAAGTTCCTTTTTACCTCTCAAAATTTTGTTTTGTAGTGTTATAGTCTATTTTGTTCTCCCGGTACAAACATGACCTGCGACTTGGTAAATATAAAGAAAGTCCATAGATAATTCTTGATTTTCACCTAATAGTTGTAAGTAAGAGGACGCTGAGTGTTTTTTACAGGAAGAAAAGTTTGTTTGGAAGACCTGAAGGAACTTCCAGTAGATAGGACTATAAGGTAACAGATTATGCATTAAGTGAAATTTGCGTTAGAACACGCAAGATAGAGAAAATAGATTTTAGCCGTTTATAGTGGAGCTGGTCTTGTATATCAGGTGAGTAGTGTTGTTCATAGATATTCGAAAACATTGGAAACTCCTTCTGGGTCAAGTGTCTGCTGTTCCTAAGGTTAACTTGTTGTTGCATTGTTAGTTTGAAAACAAAATATTGTTTCAAGACAAGCAAGACATATATATTCTTTCGGTACGCAACGGTAGGACGTACCGACACCTTTTTAATGAGAACGGAATATTTTCTGTTCTAAATTGAACTGAACTGAACTAAACTGAAAGATAGTACAAAAATTCTGAGCTCCACCTCTTTACTTTCTCCGCAGAAAAGGCTTTAGTCAGTTCGCATTTCAGTATATCCAATTAATTGTTTTTATTCATTATTAGGAAGAGGTTTAAATGAGAACATCCTCTAGATTTTTTCTCAAGAGTTCACCCATTAATTTAGTAGAGGTTTGTAGAACATTTTGGTAGCATGACTAGTACTCTGAAGAACAATATGTAAACAATGTACTTTATGTGTGTCGTTATTGAAATGCAGTATTTGTAAAACTCTTGATACCTTTTGAAAACAAACAATAGCAGCTTACTTTCGACCGTTTACAGAAAGACAAAAAAAGCAAGAAACAAATCACGAACAAATATGGATTATCATTACGTTTATTGTATTATAAAATTAAGCTGTAAGGATCAGATATTTTTGAAGTATATTTATGTATATGTACGTAACAATTTTTAGTTACAAGAGTGCAGTGATATGCTACTGGGCATTGTTATTATTAACACCTGAAAGAAATGCTACTTCTACCATTATGAATCTGAGGTTTATCGTATAAGCACCTTTATTTTTTTAAGGAAAAAAAAACACTGTAATATATATAATTAAGGATTGTGTGGAACTGTTAAATTATGGTATCTGTGCGTCGTAGCACACTTGACTTCTCGGTTGTCCTTCATTTTGCGAGCATGATCGTTTGATTCCATTCACATACTTAAGAGAGATGTCTCCGCGGTGAAGTAAGTTCGTGATGGACAGCTTCGTGTCCGTGGGTTTTCTCGGGGTACTCCCGTATCCTCCCACATTTTCTCCTTCCACCAATTCTCCCATCGCCATTCACTTGCCTTAATCGTCTGTCTCCCTTAACCTAAAAAGGCATAATCGTGAAAGGTAAAACTGGAAGATTTCACTATTTAAGAGAGATTTGATAACGTTAACACCTGCTAGTCCTTAAACGATTAATTGAGCAGTTGTAGGCTTCTGTATTTCAATATTGACTGAAATGATAATGAATGTTTTCACAGAACATGGCTGTAGTTATGAAAATAGGTTTTCATTTTTAAGAGCAATATAATAATATGCGGTGTGTCTGTTGTCATAGAACGGAGTAGGCCATTTGGGCGCAAAGCCGTATATCTGAATAGGTTAATCTACTTAAATGGGTTATAATGTATTTCATAACTAGAACCCGGATGTCTACGTACTAAAAGCTGTGGAAATAGGCACTAATATGACAAAAACAAACAAATAACTGCACAACTTAAAATTAGTAATACTATTTATTACTATATTTGCACAGATAATTGGAAACGAAATAACAGTGAAATATAATATAGACATTGAATGATTTATTTTTGTCTTATGTTACATTTATCATGACATCATTCCATGACGGAATTATGGGCCAAATCCCACAAGTATTCTACAATTCAACAGTTTCAAAATTCTGTACAAATAGCAAATTCTTTTATCTGCCTGAAACTATTTTTTTTTTCTTTTCTTGGGCGACTCTTCTCGCCTCGTACACTAACTCCCTTTTGTATATATATATATATATATATATATATATATATATATATATATATATATATATATATATATATGTGTGTGTGTGTGTGTGTGTGTGTGTGTTTCTTTGTTTGTTCTCCGAAGTGCATCAAATAAGCGCTAAATCGACGGATGACCGGCCCATTTGAAGCTCCGATTGCAGTCAACCCTGAGGTACTTCGACGTGGTGTTCGTTCTTGACTATGGTCATTGAGAACTCTGTCATCTAGATTCCACATCCTTATTGGAAATAATGCTGTTCTTCTTGTACCATGCTTTTGAATAATTTATTATAGAAAATGAAAGTGCAAAAATGGAAATAAGTCACATCTTTAAAATAACCAAACATTAACGAAAAAGTGCGTTTTTTAAACACAAATTACACTTCTTTATTACATGCCTTATTTTATTAAAAACAAATATCCTTTTAAAACTAAGCCACAGTACGGATATCGCGACCCGGATAGTGGAGAGTCTGCTGCAATTCCTTCCTATTTCTTTTCAACTGTTAGACACAAGTTGTGCATGATGTACAGAAACTTTGCTCTGCTTAAGATGTTATCTTTTAGTTTTGCGAAATTATTTGTGGAACTGTTTCGAAATTTCCAGTGCCTCAACATCCGGGTTCTAGTTATGAAGTACACTATAACATATATAGATAGGTAAACCTATTTGGATAAAAGGTTTTGCGCGCCCAAATGTCATGGATCCTCATAGAACACCTACAGCCACCAAATTTGGCAGACAGATAGGTCTTTACAAGATTTCCGATTTTCAGCCCGGATGGATTTTCCAGGAGTAATGGTGAAAATACAGAGTCCACCAGAAAAAATGTATACACTGTTTAAGAAGAAAACCTATATATTGTATTTTTTAATTACATTTAATTATTGTTCAGATATATGTTAAAAACCTTCAAGTAAGCATATGTTCACATTAAATGTTCAAAATGTTGGCCGTTGCTTGGGACGCTCTAGAAATTCGCCAGAAGATTACAGAGGCGTGTGCATCGGTCTCCATTGATACATTGACCGCTCGTTGTTCCATGCACCTCAAACTTGTGAACAAAGCGTTTGATTATTAGGCGGGTTGGTATTTCACTACCAAACTCTCCTCTCCACTGACGCTGCACTTCGATGGCATTCCCAAACCTGATAAAACATTTTAAAAGGTACCTATGCTGCTCGAACGTCAAGTGTGCTCCTGCCATTTTCTTATTTCACTAACCGTGCTGATAGTACCGACATGTGCTGAGCGAAAAACCGTACAGCATAATTTGTAGTGTTTCCTTCCTCCCTTTTAATTTTAACTTCTATCGCTGGTCTCCCTTACGTCTCTTCAGGCTCCTCTAGTAGATAATAACTATTAGGAACACTAACATAAATAATAATTTATAAAATCCAACCCACTCAGGTGAATACCTCTCAATAAAACTTGTAACCAGATTCAGGGTAAAGAACAGTCTTTATTCAGTAAGTAAATCAGAATATTTTTTTAAAAAAATGGATTCTCCAAATAGCGAAAGAAATCTTATTCAGGGCTCTTTAGATTCGGAACCCTGTCTCTTAAGTTTGAAGCTCAAGCAAAACAACATCCTATCAGTCTCTAATCAGACTTCACTGATCATTCATCTCTTCACAGCTCAGTCCTACCCTAAATCTGTCAGGAAAGCCTGACCCCAACCTTCCGTTAAAAAAAAAAAAAAAAAAAAAATTAAATTAAAAAAAAATAAATAAAAATAACCAAAAATGTTAAAGAACATCACTCAGTCAAAGGACGGTTGTTTATTCCAAAGAGAAAACCATCACTTAGGTTTCTCTGGCCCAAAAAAAAAAAAAAAAAGTACCCTAATGAAGTTTGCCTCAGAGGTTTGTATTATTATTATTATTATTCCCAATATCCTACTTTCTCCTAGCTAGACGATGACGGGAATAATTCTTCCCGATAAGCTATCACTCAAGCTTATTTCTATCTGAAACTAAATTTCCATAATAACTACGGTCATCACTCAGACCCAAGGAATTTCTCCTTTGCTCTAACCACCATTTAGGTTAGTCCCTCAAGAAAGCCTATTAAAAATAATAATAATAAGAAGAAGAAAAATCTACAGCCATCACTCAGATCCCAGAGAACTTAATTCTCCGTCATTCGGTTAGCACTCAAACCGATCCCTAAAAGATAGGAAAGTTAAAAAAGAAGAAGAAAAAAAAAAGATTTCCAGGCGAGGCAATGACCTAGACCAACGACGGGAGGCTTCTAACAGCCAAGATTCATTCCCAACTCCCGCACAATGCAATGGCCTCCTTCACTTATATATCCTCGAGTGACCATATCTTTTTTTATGCTGTTTCTTATTTTCGCTAAAAAGAATCCGCAAAAAATCGTTTGAAAATCTTTTGTAACAGTCCTTACCCTCTGGAATTTTCCATTGCATACTAGAAAAGCTGTATAAAAAACTTAAACGTATAACGTTAAGCAACTAGGAAAAACAAGAAGAATACACAACGAAGCATATATTCAATTGCAAGAATAAAATTTAAAATAATATTTTATCCTATCAACATTATATATATATATATATATATATATATATATATATATATATATATGAATATAATTATTAATTATACTATAGAAAATATACGTCTGGCCAGACTTACGTTTTTAAACATTTAAACTGCATAATTATAATTCACTATTAATTTAATATTAATATATACAGTAAGGGCGAAGACTCGTCCTTACAAATTTTAACTGAAAACAATTTACATCTGTTGGACGAAAAACCATACTACGACGTACTTAAATTTCAGAACAGTTGTCAATGCCAGTACCCTGATACAGAATGACAAAGAATGTATACATTTTTCTGGCGGACTCTGTATATTCACACTTTCGGCTTTATAAGAGCACCTAGCATGTACGCAACGAGCATCATGTTTTGATGTTGCGGGATTACATATTGTTCTCTATCTTATTTATTCAGGCACTGAATGAACATGATTAATGCTTACTCTACTTATCTAGATTTTCAATTAAGAACCAGCAAAGGCGGTGCTTGCAGGTAGTGATAAATAAATATGGACCTCCCTTTCACTTATGAGATCTGTTCTTGGTCTTCACTCAGAAGAGTGATAGTGCAAAATTTTATTTCCCTCGTTTTCTGTTTTGGATGATTTGACTTTGCTGGAAAGATGAGTACGGAATATTCTTTCAACTGTCCACGAAGATACTTTGTTCTCTGTTTCCTCTAGCTGTCTTCGTCGAAAGTTAAGTCTATTTCTATCGTTTACTTCTTGAATGAGTTGAACGTCGTTTATAGTTGCCCAGTTCAAAGTTGTTTGCTGGCTGAAGAGAAACGAGTGAACAGAAATATGGCACTACATACAGAATTAAGATCAGTTTTATACGACACTCAGACCCGTATTTAGGTAAGTGCTATTCTGTGCTTGAGCCCAGGGCGGCAGAATTTGGAGAGCGGCAAAATATTGGACTTTTTAAAGATTCACAATAAAGTAATATTTAAAACTAGCACCCTGCAGAGTCCCGCGCAAGCGCGAGAAAATATGTTAATGTGTTTAATTCCTCCTAATTACAGTAGTTACTAATTATCTAGCTTATCTGATTATTTTTAAAAAGTCAGTTCTCCCACTCTACCCCAAGGGATGGGAATGAACTTAAACATTATGTAAACTGATATCGTTGAACTCAGTGACCTCGAAAACTATGAATTCAACACTAATATCTGTCGTTTTCGATTACTTTTGAAATCTCGCCCCCTCCCTGGGAAGTGGAGTATGACCTTAAAGCTGAATTGGATTAAAATTGTCACTATTCATCTCCGCGACACCAAAAACTATGAATTCAGCTCTAATATTGGTCATTTTCGATTATTTTGAAAATGCCCCCATGTTGTTCTTGTGGTGATTTTGCATCCCATATCTTAGCTCAGGTGTGACCTAGATACCTGGAATAGATAATTTCTCTGAGAGCTTTAAAACATATTAAAATTTCAGGTTTCTGTGTGTTATAGTTATCGAAATACAAAGCGCTACGGACAGATAGACAGCGTATTGTATTATTAATATAGAAGCTATTAAATCATTTCTGACGGTGAATAATGTAAACAATTAATTTTCTTATCAGGTATCACCAATAATTATTGGTGTCTCACAGTGACGTCCACCAATAGTCATCTACTTCGGGCAGAACACCACATCATAATCATCATTGAGAGAATTAGACCATTTAAAATTACGTTGTAACTTTTGTAACTTGCAATACTTAAACTGCTACTCAACACGAGAGGGTATGTTTGCAAATTACGGCTTGTTTCCTTGCTTGAGACATAAGTTTGTGCGAGGGGGAGGCAAATTATTTAGAGCACAGGGGCGCACAACATATACATACGACACAAAGGGACAAGCAATCTTAGTTTTGTGTTTTTGTTTGAGCTTAGAGTCAGGGGATGATGGAAGGGAAAACTTTGTTTTGAGAGGGAAGCGAAGAAATTTTTTAAATTGGACGAGCTGTTTGGGCATTCTTTATGCGCCCAATGTTAAATGAAAATGCAACATTGCCATTTACCTAGACACATAACGTAACTGAATGAAGTTACTGTTTGAAATGTGGGTTGTCATTACACGTTAGTGTAAAAGACAGTAACTTCTTTCACTTATGTTGTGGATCCAGGTAAATGGCAACGTTGCATTTTCATTTAACATTGAGCGCATAAAGAGTGTACAGCCCAAACGGCAAGTCTGATTTAAAAAAAAAAAATCCTTCTTTAGATTGAAAACATTACATTCGGAAACAGTTTGACCTCTTACATTTTGTAGTAACTCTGATAATAATAAAGTTACCCTATGCCAGGGGACTTTTGAGACACCCTGTATATACACCATGGGGTAGATCTTTGGAATTTGCTTCATAAATCTGTAGTAAAGCTTTTCATTCAAGTTTGGAAGCATCAAAGAACATGCTTCTTGAGCATTTTGCAATCACACGAGCTATATGCCTGGTGCCAGTGACGTCACAAACTTCGAAGAAAAAAAAAAGAGGGTAAATTTTAGTTTTATTCAAAATATTCCTCGAGCTTCTCCGTGGCTAAGCGGTTAGCGTACGCGCCTCTGGCGCGGGAGACCCGGGTTCGATTCCCGGTGGAAGCTCATGTGGTTCGGATTCCACGTTAATCAGTAGATCCACGTCTCATATAGCCTCGCTGCTGAAATGGACGTTAAACTCAAAATCAACTCAACTCAACTCAAAATATTCCTGACACATTCCTATTTATCGTAGGATCATTTTGTTCAGAATGAAGCAGTGTTTCCAACTGTACCATTCACATGTCCCTACTGTGTATCGAAGGCGGAAAATCCCATCCAAAGTGAGAAAATGGATTATTTCAGGGAAAAATCCCTTTCCCTGGGAATTTCTCTCCTCAAGCAGATGATAGGGACATGCTAGTGGTACCGGTTGAAACCTAACGCCATGCCAAACAAAACGAAGTACTAATCATGATCTTAGGATAAATAGGAATATGTTTAAAAATTCCCGAATTTTTGAATTTTACCCCTATTACACATTTTTAGTCAATTTGTTTAGTAAAGTATCTACACTATTATCACTATTTATCCTAGAACCATGAATCGTACCTCGTTCTCTTTAAAATAAATCAGCCTTTCAAACAGTGCCACTCCCATTCCGGTATCATGTACCTGAGTACTAAGAGGGGTTGAAACTTTAAGAAAAATGGATTTTTTCAGAAAAATTCCTTTTCAGGGACTTTTTTCTCCTCAGGTTCATGATACTGACATGGGAGTAGTACCGTTAGAAAGGATGCTTCGTTCCGAAGAGAACGAGGTACAACTCATGGTCCTACGATGAATAGTCTTAATGCTACAACTAATTGGATAAAAATTGACTGAAAATATAGTATCCAAAAATGGTTAGGGAAAATTTGTAAATTGGCTAGAGACTGTTTTTCCAAGGACTATTCTTCGTACCTCATTTCTCTTCACAATAAAGCAAATTTTTTGGGATACAATTCGCATGTCCGTGTCATGTACCTGAGGAGGAAAATTCATGACAAACGGGGATTTTTTTTTTTTTAATTCTCTTTTTCTCACTTTGGACGGGAATTTCCTGCCTCAGGTACATAATAAAGAAAATTGAGTGGCACAGTTGGAAACACTGCTTCGTTCCGAAGAAATTTAAAGTTGAACCATGATCCTACAGTAAATAGTCTTGATACAATAGCTGATTGAGTGGAAGTCTACAAATCACCTATAAAAATGTCCTAAAAGGACTAAAAAAATTAATGTATAGTCTATACTTTCCGTTCATGGATGCTAAGTAAAATGAAGAAAATATTACTTCATTTCATCCAGTGAATTAGAGTTTAGTTGTAATTGTTTCGGTATTCACTAGTACCTTTTATACTGCTGCGCTGAAGAGAGTGTATAGTTTCCTGCCCTTTAGTAGAACCTTTAAAGACGAAAGTAAATGAATTCTCCATTTTATTCCACTTTCATACTTGGAATCTTCACAGCAGTTAATTTTCTGTATCACTTCAGTTCTTATTCATTCTTAAGCATATCAACCACACAAAAGGAGTCGGCTGCTCACTGATATTAGTTGAAGGAACAGTTTCCAAGCCAACTTTAATTTTAGGTATAGGCTATATCGAATATGAGAAAAAGGTATATTACGGAGAAGAGTCAGTTTTTCTTTGTCTTTAGCTCCCCACACAAGATATGAATAACACCTCAAAAAGTTAAGATAAATTTAAAAAGAATGAAATAAAGTCTGAAGGAAGAAAAGTATACTTTAAAATAAAGTAGCTTGAGGAGCGCCTAAGGATGTTAAAACTCAAGCTCTGGAAAAAAAAAAAGCACCTAAAAGTGCTAAAACTTAACCTCGGAAAGAAAAAGGAGTAGCTAAGAATGTTAAAACTTAAAGCTCTAAAAGAGAAAGGATTGCCTAAGGGTGTTAAAACTTAAGCTCTGAAACAGAAAGGAGCACTTAAAAATGTTGAAACTTAAGCTCTGAAAGAAAAAGAAGAATTGCCTAAAAATGTTAAAACTTGGGCTTTGAAAGAAGAGTGGTGCCTAAAAATGTTAAAACTTGAAGGTCTGAAAGAAAAAGGAACGCCTAAGAATGTTAAAACTTAAAGGTCTGAAAGAAAAAGGAACGCCTAAGAATGTTAAAACGTAAAGGTCTGGAAGAAAAAGGAACGCCTAAGAATGTTAAAACTTAAACCTCGGAAAGAAAAAGAATCGCCATAGGATGTTAAAACGTAAGCTCTGAAAGCAACAGAAGGAGAGCCTTAAAATGTTAAAAGTTAAGCTCTAAAAGAAAAGAACACCTAAGAATGTTAAAACAGAAAGCTCTAAAAAAAAAAAGGAATGCCTAAAAATGTTAAAACTTAGGCTCTGAAAGAAAAGGTACGCCTAAGAATGTTAAAGCTTACAGGTCTGAAAGAAAAAAAAATCGCCTAAGGATGTTAAAAGTTAAGGAAAAAGGACCAATTTAATCAATAATTCAAATAGTACGGAAGAAAAGAAAGTTAAATTTTGTTAGTTGTAGATAATCAAAGAGATAGACCAAATTACTCTATATGTTGACTTATTATATTTATGAATATATTCGCAATACGGAGATATTAAAGATATCGTTAGTGAATGAGTATTGTTTTATTGTTTTTCTCATACAAGAAGCTTGACTCATTCCAGTAAGAAAGTAAGCTTATACTGTGCTCAAAGATTAAAAGGGATATCAAATTGGTGGAGACGGATTAATAAATTATTATTTTTTTTTCTAAACCTAACCATAAACGGTGTGCTCGGATGAGGGACAATTTACTTTACTTAATCGTAGAATTGAGGGAAATCAATACGTGCAATACCTACAAACTATGCAACAGATTTTTTCAAAAGGCCAGATCCAACACAGTTTTGAAAACGGATGATTTCATGTACTTTTCTCTCTGTAGTAAAAGGTTCCATTACAAAGCAGAACAGAATGTCTATCGGTCACGAAAGTTACGAATGTCACGAAAAAGTCACGAAATCAGAAAACGGTCATGAAGGTCAGGAAATTTAGCTTTTGGGTCACGATTTTTTTAACTATAAATGCAAGTAGAGATTGAAAAATTTTGTTCTATAAAACGTCAAAATTCACCACCAAAAATGTCTGTGGTCGGGTTTAGACGCTACCAAATCGCAAGCAAAGCACGTGTCTATCGCATGGATGAAAAATCGACCAAATTCGCTCTTGAAAATGTTAGGAAATTTTATGATTTCGTAAAGAAAAGGTCAAAAAAAAAAAAAAAAAAAAAAAAAGGTCAAGAAATTTCATTTTGGAATTTTAGTAGACACCATGCGAGAAACCACATGTCACTGATTCAGTAGCATATTGAAGCCATTGAAATAAGTATTAGTGAAAACCGAAACAGTTCAACTTAATCCATATTTTACTGGGTGCAAGGGTAGATTTTCTTAATTTCTTTGTTTAGTGATGTAGCTCAGTATGTCTGAAAGTACGAATAGTGAGCATTTCGTTCCAGTCGTACTAGATATGAAGGAAACAAAAAGACTTCGTGGGGCCGCGGTGGCTCACTGCTGGAGCGTTCACCTTTGGAGCATGAGGTGCTTGGTTCGATCCCAGCGCGCGCCAAGTGAGCTTTGTAGTGAACAAACAGCTTGTGTGTGGATTTTCTCGCGGCTCTCCCGTTTCCTCCCACTTTATTCATTCATTTCTTATCGTCACTGTCTCCTATAGTGTGGCCGGCATAACTGTGGGACGTAAAACTCAAAGATTTCATTTCTTCAGAAAACATTCTCATTTAGTTAAAGTGTGAAGATTCATTCGATCGTGAACTTTCCATTTCTAGTCTTTTATAACCAAAACATGGATTTATTCCGTTTCTTTTACTTGAAGCGGTAAATAAGCAATAAAACATATTTCACTGTTCAAACTTAAGCCTCATTAAGAAAACAACGCTTGTATAGTTAGGGATAACATTAATCATATGGCACTTGTTGTTGTTATTGGCACTTTGAGACTGGTAAAGGTTTCGTAGAAAGTTGTATAACATACTTTACATGTGTCTAATTAAAGTAGGAAAATTACTTAACTCTGCAAGGAAGAAATTCAGTTTTCCGATACAATTTGACTTTCTGTTTTGCTTCGAAAAAAAAAAAAAAAAAAAAATGATGGGAGCTGTCGCGGTCGTTATTTTGGAAATTTACATTTTAGAAAAAAATTGTAGTCCAACAGTTAATAATTAATTATCTCTACTTGAAATGGATTGGTGGTTATAATTTAGCACCTTGACTGCTACAATATCTATTGACTATTATTACTGTGTGTCACAATCAGCAGGTCGCCAGTAATACTGTGAATTCGCCTTTGTTTTAGCTCCATAAATGTATAATATTTTTGTGTGTATGATTTTGCATATACGCGGCGTGGACGTTAAATTTTGGCTTCTACGCCATAAATAGGTAGTTGCATACACACCCATAAAACGAATGTGATAAAAGTGCACTATATTGTTTGTGTATGGAAAACCATACACGCGGCGCTGCATGAGAGAGCCGTGTGTGTGTGTGTGAATTCCATATACATGGCAGTCTACGTGTTAGTGCACCGTTTCCCGTCGTTAAAAGAAAAAGCATTCCATTCCAAATAGTGATAATTATTTATTGATTTTAGAAGCACAATTTCTTTCTAAAATTTAAAAGTTATCAGCAGATCTTTTCCTGCAAAGTTGTCAACAAAGGAAAAATTATGGAAAAGTCGAAACATTTCGAAAATTCAATTTCCTACCCGAAGGGCAGTGAATATTGTCTCTATTTAGTTACTACTAAACTTTGATGGTTGTGGATGATAGCAATTTTTCATTCTGATATAGATTGCTGTAATACTTTGATTCATCTGTACTTTTATTTAATTATTAGATTTGTATATTTATCGAAATATAGTTATTTATTTGTAAAGTTTATATAAGCGCAGTGACTATGTTAGTATTTGAAGGTGTTTGCTTTTTTTTCACTAATACGAAATTTAAAATATGATTAGACCTTATATCAGTGGAACAATGCGAAATCACAAAGCTAAGGCTGAAGCTAATAACCTTGTGTGCAAGATAATTATTTACCGAAGGAGTTTCTACATAGGAGGCAGTGCATTGTGTAATAAATACGATTATGAAAAATGTGTTTAACATAATTTTCTCATTAAAAGTGAAAAGCATGACCTCACGTGATCTCCTTTCAAAATTTACCGTTACTTTATTTCCAGTGCTATTGTGGTAGATTAGGATATCTGCTATCTGTATCTAAATCTCTTTCTATCTGTATATATATATATATACACTACCGGCCAAAAGTATTGCATCACCACCGATATCAGAAGAAAACGAAATGAATGCACATAATTATGAACACAAATAGAACAATTTTATATTTTCGAAACAAAACCACAAAGGGTAACACAAAACCAAAACAGAAGAGTCAGAATGTGAAACGAAATCATTCAAATTTGGGATTTATCAAAATATCCACCAATAGCTCTCAATACAGCAGCACATAACCTAGGCATTTTCGCGAGTAATTTCCGTAATGTTTGGGCTTTAAGCCCATTCCAACACGTTTGTAAATGTACCCACAACTGTGTTTTATTGACTGGTCGACGTTTTCGAACGTTTCTGTCTAACTCATTCCACAATAACTCTATCAGATTTAAGTCTGGGCTTTCCGGTGGCCTTCGCATGTTTATCAATTCTTTTCGTCTTTCCTTCTTTCTTTCCTAAGTACGACTTACACAAATGAAATGTGTGTTTGGGATCATTGTTTTGTTGAAAAATAAATGAATGACCGACAAGCCTTTTGCCACTGTCTCTCCCATACCATGACAGACCCACCACCATGTTTGACACTTGGATTAATGCATTGTTCGAGCATGCGTTCTCCACGAAGTCGATGAACAAACTTTCTGCGTTTAGTTTCAAAAATTTCGAATTTACTTTCGTCACTAAAGAGTACTTTATACTTCTGTTGTACTGACCAGTTCTTATATTCTTTAGCCCATTGCAATCGTTTGTGTTTGTTTTGTTTACTCAAAAGTTTTTTTGGTGTTGCAATGCATCCCCTTGATGAACCGTGTTTTCGAAGTTGGCGTTTCAGTGTTTTAACAGATACAACTCTTTCTCGGGTAGCATTAAGTTTTTCTCGAATTTTTAGGGCAGTTAGTGTTCGTTGACGTTTGTTTGTGACCACAATAAACTGATCTTCATTCTTTGACGTTATTCGCGGTCTTTCAGGTCATCGACGATTAACATTTGACAGACTTTCGTTGAAACGTTGAATAGTGCGAACAACTGTAGATTGATGTATGTTCACTCTTCTAGCGATCTGTCACGTAGAAAACTTTAACGTGTACAATTCCACATAACAGCACCTTGTTCTTTACTAAGTTCACGAACTTGAGCCATACTGTTCATATGTGTCGGACAAACAATCACTTATTTAATATATTTTAGCTGACAACTCTTGATGACCACTGGTCCCTGAAAGGCGAACAGAAAAGAAAACTAGGCACAATTGCAGCTGGTTTCGTACTTACAATGACATTTTATGTTGTATGTAAACAAATATTCATGTTAATAATTATACCAGGTAAAAGCATATTACCTTCCTACTTGTCAAGAACTTTTCTTTTTGCTGTGAGGGTGAGGTCTCGCCACATTTTGAACTAATTTTTGATCGCGAGAAGTTATTTTACTGGTGACAAATTTAGAAACGTTTCAGAATGACTTAACGATAACTTATGTATAACATTCCAACATATTTTCATGAAAATCGGTACACCTTGTACGTATTTACAGCATTTCCATGGGTGATGCAATACTTTTGGTCGGTAATGTATATATATATATATATATATAGGATCAATTGACATAAAATCAGGAAGAACAAAAATATCAAAAACAAATCATTATATAGTTGAACGTCCAATGATTATGCCTGTTAGGCTAAGGGAGACGGTTGATTGAGGCAAGTGAATGTGGGAGGAAACAGGAGTGCACCGAGACCTTAAATTTACTTGGCCGGGGATCGAATCAGGGACCCTGCGCACAAGAGGTAAGCCAGCAACAAAAGATACATACAATATATATAATAGTGCGACACCATCTTTGAAAACACTTCACTGAAAGGGCTTCATAAAAGTCATGATTTTGTATACGAAAACTGTTGAAGTTCCTTTATAACTAAACATTTTAACAGTTGAGGCTCACCGAGCGCTACTGGTGGAACATCTATAGTTCGTCACCAGTAAGAAGCTGCAGTATGTTGTTCTGTTTCGTAAAGTATAATTTTATCTCCATCTTTGAAAGAGTTAAATGCTTTAAATCCGATTTAAATTACTTGCTCAGCAAAAGCATATGTTTATTGTAAAAAAATATTAAAGTGTAACAGTTTTTAGAATAAACGTATTGTTTTGCTCAACGAGTAGGTTAAATCAAATTTAAAGCAAAACTTGTACAAAGGAAATTATTACTTAAATGTCTTTTTTTATTATATTTTTCACGGTCTATAATTACGTGAAATATTTACCGTAGACACTGTGTTCCACTTGCAGTTTACGTATTCCAACTGGAAGGTTTATATTTTCCCCGTCAAAATCCAAAACAAACCTACACTCAAATATACAGAATCTAGACTTTTGTGAACAGAAAAATACAGATGCTATAAGAGTAATAAAATAAATAGCTAAAAAAAAGGAATTTTAATTAGAACTTGACCTTAATTACTTGGGAAGGAAACAGTGAAATGTTGAAAACGTTAAGGGCAAAGATGTCGAGAAGTCTCTCTCTCCCTCTCCTTGTATATATATCGTCTGTTTATTTCAAGAACGACATAAGTCAAAAATCGCCCTTATTGACTTATGGGCAGAAAATGAAAGCTAATCTTGATGTCTATCTCTGGGAAAAATTTCACAAATGTGCTTCCAAAACTGGGCACTAGAGAGCACTTGTATCGTTCTTGCGCCAAGTCCTTTTCAAGAACTTTAAAACGCTTCTCCTGAAAAGTCAGTCAGTCTCTCTCTCTCTCTCACTCACATAGAATAAGATTTGTTCTCTAGGCTTAAGAAAAAAGAAAGCAAAGTTATCTTGCTTCCTGGAGTCAATGTTACTAGCTACCATGTTTATTAATTCAATATTAAAAGTAGAATAAAACAAGTTGCAGTGCCACGTCGGCCCCGCGTAAAGGGATTTAATTTATATGGAGTGATATTTTGTCAATTAATAGATCTCAACCACTTCTGGATTTAGTATAGAGATTAGAGTGGAATATGTTCATGGGACACTTAATTAATTGGAGAAAACTACTTCTGTCTATGGATTTTGCTTTACAGCAATGAACGTTAGTACCGGGAATGGTTTATTTTTGACACTTTCGGTTTGAATAGATGGTTAAGACAGAAGATGGCAGCTATTCTTTTTGCTATCTCTTATACTTTTTGCTTTATGTAGATTAATATTGAAACCGGAAGTTACGGTATATTTCTATTGGTTTCGACTTTAGTAGAGCTTTAGTAGAGTTAAGAATGGGGACAAAGTATATCTTTGGGACGCTTAATAAATTGCCAGAAACCGCTTCTCGCTATCTATTACCATTTTTGCTGTATAATGATCAACGTTGAAACGGGATATGGTTGATTTCTACTATCATCTGCATTAGCGAACTCACTTCTTATCTTTTGACCGTGTACATGCTGGTCGAAATGAATGGTGATCCATCAATCTCCCGGACGAATACACGATCAGAGTAAATATGTAAAGGGGTTTTATAATTCTGTTAAGCGATTCAGGAGTCAATAAGAATCCTGAGTTTAATATATCTTATCAGTAGAAATTGCGGCAGGTCACCGCACTTTTGTATCCCTGGCCAGTGGTGCATAGGACCACCTCATCTAAATTTGGCAGCGGTACCGTGGCTCACCCATAAATTTTGGCACCGGTACCTAGGACCACACCCCTTAAATTTTAGAAATTGCTAAATTAAAAAATTTGATATGGTAATAAAGTATAGGACTGGGGTATATACCTCTGTAATTTTTGGGGTCCATCTCGTTACCTTTTATGGCTAAAAAATTGCCAAAATTTCATATTTCGGCAGTATTTGTTGTAATTTATCCTCTTTTGTGAGCTGTTCTTACATATAGGTCTAAACATAGGCCCATACCGTTTCATACAACATGGGTATCTCGCTCACCCCCTAAATTTCGGGAGGGATACATTGGCTCACCTCTATTAAATTTTGGAAATTGCCAAATCCAAAAAAAAAAATCAGTATGGTAGCATAGGATCAGGTTATGTACCTCTGTAAGTTTCGGTGGTCCACCTAGTTCCCTTTTCTGGATGAAAAAATGAAAAAAAAAAAATAGATTTCGGAGGTTTTTATCTTCTCTTATCTTCTATCTTATCTTCTTTGATGAGGTCTTATTACCTTATACGTATATTTACATAGCTGTGTAAATAAGTACATTCTCTTTCATAAGGCATGGGTACATTGGCAATTGGGATGGGTACATAGGACCACCCCTTCAATTAGGAAATTGTCAAAAAAAAAAAAAAAAAAAAAAAAAAAAGAATTGGTAAATATTCTCTCTAGGACCCTAATATGTACCACTATAAATTTGGGTAGTCCATCTCGTTTCCTTTCATAAGTATAAAATTGCCAAGAATTTGAAATTTCGCAGGTTTTTGATCTTTTTTCTTTCCTTTGATCCAGGCTTTATTACATTATATGGTTATATGGATGAGTATGGGATCTATTCCCTTTTATAGGATATGGGTACATTGATTCTTCATCTTAAAATTTGGGGGAGGGGTACATTGGCCCGCCCTTTCAATTTTGGAATTGTCAAAAAGCAATAATTGGTGGGTAGTCCATCTCGTTCTCTTCCAAGGGTATACAATTGTCAAATATTAGTACGGCCACATGTTTACCAAGACGTCGGTTATTTAGCTAGATTTTTCTGAAAATACGTAAACGCTCACACAATCGCTTTTAAATAACTTTCCCATTAATATCTTGTTGCGGTTTCGAAACTATTTTGTACGCCAAATATAAGTACTGAAATTTCGCGGCTGTATGGTGAGCGCTTGAAAACAAATTCATAATAATAAGATAGAAAACCCTTTAATCAACCTAAGCACCTCTCGTAGTGCAAATGATATACAAAAGTGTGAACTCTATTTTAAACGATTAATTCCTCTTTCCATGCTCTTAGTCATTGAGTTTCAGAAGGTCCCGTCTTACCTATGGTGAAGATTCTGAGGAAATTTTATCTGTCTGCACAAGAATTCATGGTGAAGTGGTGGCTATTTTATAAACAGTAGTCACAGGAAAAAGTGTTTTCTACAAAAGTTGTTCGAAGTTGTATGATCTTTTTAATGGTGTATAAATACCAGTATATACCTTTCAAATTAATATTTTCGGGTAACAACCCAAATCCCTATGATAGGCGGTCATATTTATGAAACAGAGCGCTCCGTTTGATGCGCCATAGATAGGTAGACAGATAATAATCAGAAAATGGTAAAGACATTATCACACAACAGTTGAAACGCTAAAAGAGTGGTATGTAAGGACTTCCGCTAAATGATTTATCAAATACGAAAGGGAACGGAAAGAGCAATAAAAACTAGAGAAAATTAGTCATGAAGTGTCCTTGTGGGCGCCATCTGGGAATGAAGTCGCATTATGGTGTAAGATTCGGTGAAATGAGTTTAAGGGACATGAAAATAGTTTTATGGCTCATTTCAGATACGTTAATAGGAAATTAAAACAAGTTTTTTGCCCACCGCGCTGACGTATATGGTCTGATAAACACGAATTTCGGTGATTCCCTTTCCACCATCAACTCCTGCATGTGGAGGTGTACAATATATATATGTATATATATATATACAGTGAAATCTGTCAACTTGGTCACCTCTCTAAGTTGGCCGCCTGTTTATCTTGGCCTAGTTCGTCTTGAACCTGCATTTTCCCATAAGACATTCGTTACTTACTACTCTATAAGTTGGCCACCTGTCTATCTTGGAAGTTGGCCACACTGAAGCAATGTTTACCCTATGATGATAACGATAAATTTACCTGCGTATCTTGGCCACAAAAAATACAGCTTTGTTATTTTTCTTAACTCTTTCGAATTCCCATATGAGAGGCAGATGTTCTGTATTTTTGACTGGACACAAAGAAGCATAGATTCGCACGATTTGTTCTTGGAGGTCAATGGCCAGAACACTGCCCTCATAAAAGGGTGGTGAAGGAAAATATGAATAAGAAAAAGCACGTACAGGAATTCAGGAAATGGTTGTACGTATTTGTTTACCCTGTCTGTTTTGGTAAAACCATTATATATCGGCTCCTTTCATCAGTGGGAAGCTTTAGTAATTCCGGAAAATTCTCAAGGTTAAAGCTCAATTGTCATTTATTAGCACCTGACTGCATGTCAAAAGGTAGCGCAGGTTTTGAGATATGAATTCCCTCAAGATTTTCTCAAAACATCTTTTGATCCGAGGGAAACACTTCTAGCTCATTAACAAGAGGTAGTTAACTAGAATATTAGAATGTGCATATCTGACAAAAGGAATAAAGCAAATATGTCTAGAATGAACCACCATTTAGTAACAGCTGAAAAGAAGTCATATAAATTTCTCAATTTATAACTTAGTTTTTCTTGTTTTCAATCTGAATAACTCAGTGTGCTATAATATCAATTTCAATAAACTGCGTACATACACTTCAATTTCATGGTTGTTTGTGTTGTGTTTCCAATCCGAATAATCCAATGTACCACACTAGTTTTCAGAAAGAGAAAGGTATGCATATATATTAGACATACTATGAAGAGCGCCGATCCTGGGGGGACCGAGGGGGCTCGGGCCCCCCAAAGCTCATGTAGCCCCTATTTTATTTATGAGTATACAATATTTGGTATAATTTGAGTGCAATTTGTCTTAAAATCTTCGTATATATACCTTCTGCATCTGAATTGCCCCCCCCCCCAGATTTACAGAGAAATCGGCGCTCTTGCATACTATAGTAATATTTTCTAGTACTGTATATTGTTATGATTACTCTATATACATTTATAAGTAGCTGTCGTGCCACTGCTTATTAAAATTTTACAATCAAGTAATACTAGAAATACTATTCTAAAAATACACAAATCACACTTATTTTCTGTTAGTTGGCCAGTTTTCGATGGAACCGATGGTGGCCAACATAGACAGGTTTCACTGTATATATAAAGTACTAATTATAACTTCCATAATACCTCTTCATATTCTTAAAAGCGTTGTTATATTTATCTGTATTAATGAGAAAAGTAAATGAAGTGTTGCCGTTTTCTTGCTAGTCGAGATTATGAGATGATGACAGGGTTGTGAGTTGAATGTTAATTGAATGGGAACAAAGTGTATTCAACAGCTGTTTCATATTAATATACGAGGGGAAGTCAAAACGTAAAGAGCCTTTTTCAATTTCTCGCACTAGGATTTGTTAACACCTATCCAGCGCTGAATTAGTATCGTCTGCAACACTTCTATTCAACTTGTCCCTCTTAGTCATTTGAATGTAGCAGAGCGTTAAACACGGCAGCTCCATTGTCGATCTGCACCAAGGAGGAAATGAGGGCAGTGATTCGCTTTTTGTTTGCAAAGGTGTTATACCTCAGAAACTATTCGTCGAATGCAAGTACAGTATGGAGACAGCTGTTTATCACGAAGCATAAGGCACAAAGGTTGGACGTCTCTCGTAAACATTTGGTTATTATCATCACAAGGGAGATGGATTTCTACAGCAAATCGTTACTGTAGATGAAACTTGGGTACATCATCACGAACCGGATAGTAAAGCTGCGAGCTTGGTTTTGAAATACCCATCACCACCAAAAGTTAAGAAATGTAAACGTCAACCATAAGCGGTGCAAAATTTGTTGCAGGTGGAACCGAAAAACTTTTTTTTTTTTTTTTCGACGGAATCAAAAAACTTGTGAAACGTTGGGAAAAGTGCGTTGAAATGCAGGGAGAGTATGTAGAAAAATATTGTATGTCTTAGTTTTCTATCATTAGAATATATGTACCTTTTCTCATAAGTCCCTTTATTTTTTGACTTCTCCTCCTACAATACAAGAGCAAATAGAGTGTATATGAGAAAAGTATGAGAGCGATGATATGATAACTTGAAATGATTAGAAAAACAACCACATGTCTCGTCTGAACCCCTTATAAACAGTTATTCTTATATTAGAAAGAAAAGAAAGACAGAAATATAGGATATTCCAAAAGGATTTCTGAGTTTTAATTGAATGAAACATGAAAGTTCAGTTTATTATGAATTAGTTCATATTTCTATAAATTCAGTTCTTAAAATTACGACTAAATTCAAACGTTTAGTACATAAATAATAATAAATCCTTCTTTTAAAGGTAAGAAATTAAAAGTTCAAGAGACTTAGAAAAATTCGCACACAAATTTATTTTGGAAAAGTACGTTATATTGAAAACCCAAACCATAAAAGAGACGAAAAGTAGTAAATAAAGAGTAAAATCAATACAATTCATTAAATTACAAAAATCCCTCTGGTAAGTGTTTTGAATTTGAAGTTTTGAAAATGTGTGAAACAGGAGGTCTGAATTGGTGCTACTAACAGAAATTTATTATTTATAGCATACTCTGTTCTATACTACTCTGTTATGTCCTTTAAAAAACGAATAAACGGCAACACAAGTTGCCTCCTTATTTTTCGTATAGTTAGGAAAGAATTCTCTAGATTGATTTATTGATTTTTTGTAAATTTTAACATATCCAACATTGTGTAAGCATAATAAATGGATGCAATAAATATTACATAAATGCTATTGCTAATAAGGCGCTGTTTCACTTCTGCTTGTTCTAACGTTTTCAAAAACAAAACGTGAAATTACGAACCAATGTATTGATAAGTAAAACGTTGAGATAACCACATACGTAATATATTATATGATACCTTCTTTAAAAAAAAAAAAAAAAAAAAAAAAGCATTTGTTTCTATTTACTAATTTCGTTACCTGTATTTTTACGTACGGCAGTCATGTTTAAAACTTACGCCCATTTACCTGTCTTCAAAACAATATTTAACGAAGCCTATACACAAGGGAGATTTTATAATCATCATCATAGGTATTCTGCCTTTATTGGCGGGTCACTTGCCGCAGCTGAGAAGCTTCCATGCTCCACGGTCCTCCGCTAACTTCTTCGTCTTCGCGTATGATCTTTCTGTTTTTATATCACCCATTAATTGTAGTCTCCTTCACCCCCTCCCTCTCTTTCCAGCCACCATACCCTCTAGGACGTCCCTCATGATACAATCTCTTTTTAGGCAATGTCCCAACCAGTTTCTCTTCCTCTTCCTAATAATATCTAAAAGTGTTCTTTTCTCACCCACCATTTCTAACACTCTCTCATTCGTTTTCCGCTCGACCCAACTAATTCTTTCCATTCTTCTCCACACCCACATTTCGAAGGCTTCCAGTCGATTTTCATCACCTTTACGTAATGTCCACGTTTCCGCCCCATACAGTACAACACTCCACACGAAGCATTTTATGAGTCTTTTTCTCAACTCTTTATTCAAGGTCCCACAAAACAGACTTTTCTTCCTCCTAAAGGCTTCTTTCGCCATTCCTATCCTTGCTTTTATTTCACGTTCGCACTTCATGTCATTACTAAGAATACTACCCAGATATCGAAAACTATTCACTTGTTCTTCTATTTTCTCCCCTCCTACTTTTATATTTGACACAGACCCCTTCGTTCCGATCACCATGGCTTTTGTCTTTCTAACATTTATTTTCATCCCATATTCTTCAAAGCTCTTTCTCATTTTTTCTAACATTTTATTGATTTTCTTTTCAGATTCTGCAACAAGCGCCATATCGTCTGCGAATCTTATGCATCTAATCATTCTACCTCCTACCGAAATGCCATCATCATCATGTAAACTCTTTTTCCCTATCTCTTCTAGATATACATTAAATAGTGTTGGCGAGAGGCAACATCCTTGTCGAACTCCCCTTCCAATTGCACTCTCTTCCGTCAGTTCTTCCTCTAGCCTAACACTTACTTGTTGGTTCATGTATAAGTTTCTTCTGAGTCTTCTATCTTTCCATTCCAACCCTATCTTCGCTAGAACTCCCAACAACAATTCCCAATTCACGCGGTTAAAAGCCTTTTCTAGATCAATAAATATAACATACACCTCTTTCCCTTTTTCTATAAATCTTTCACCGATCGCCCTTAATAATCCAATTGCATCTCTTGTGCCCTTGCCTCTTCTGAACCCGAACTGCTCCTCCTCAACTTCTTTATTTGTTCTTTCATATAACCTTCTGTTCAGTATTCGGAGCAGAATTTTAGCTGCATGAGATATGAGACTAATAGTTCTATAATCCTCACATCTCTTTGGGTTCGATTTCTTAGCCATCGGTATCATGATCGTTTTCAGAAAGTCTTTTGGCCATTCTCCTGTTTCATATATTTCATTCCATAATCCGAACAATTCTTTCTTTCCCTTGTCTCCTATATTTTTAATGAATTCGATTGGTATGTTATCTATTCCGGTTGCCTTTCCATTCCTAATCTCGGATATAGCCTTTTCAAACTCATCCCTAAGAATACTAAATCCTTTATCATCCTCGCCTACTTCATTTTCTACTTCAATATTTAGGCCACACGGTCTATCCCTACTCTCATGTAAGTCTTCAACGTATTCTTTCCACCTTGCTATGACCTCATTTCTCTCGCTGACTACCTTCCCATTCTTATTTTCTACTGCCATCATAATACCCCCTTGTTTCCTCCGAAATTCCATAGATTTCACTTCCTTGTACATTTCCTCATATTTCCCAACTCTTTCTAATTCTTCTATGTCCTCGCATTTTCTTTTGTAAAACTCTTCCCTCGCTCTGTCTGTTTCTCTTCGTAATTCATTATTTAACTTTCTGTACATCTTTCTGCCCTCTTCTGTATCAACGTGTTTCCACATCTTCCTCTCCCTCATTTTCTGCAACATTTGCTCTGTAGCCCATGGTTTCTTAGCAGTTTTGTGTTCGCGGTAACCAACTGCTTCTTCTGCAGCCTGCTGTAAGCAACGTTTAATATGTTCCCACCGTGCGTTACTACCTGCACCTATTCTTTCCTCGTTTGAACATTTTTCTTCGAATTTTTTTAACGAAAAGATTTCTTATTTCCTTGTTTTTCAACTTTTCAGTATTCAACACTTTGTTACCTACTTTTCTTCTGCCTAAATTTTTCAGTTGAATATCTACTTCGGCCAGCACAAGATTATGATCAGAGAAAATATCAGCCCCGGGAAGGGTCTTTGCGTTCTTTAAGCTATTTCGGTACATGAATAATAACATAGTCTATCTGATATCTTCCGCCGTCTATTGGTGATTTCCATGTATATCTTCTTCTCTTGTGCTGATTGAACCAAGTGTTCCCAATTACTAGTGAATTCTGTCTACAGAAATTCACCAGTCCCTCTCCCCTTTCATTTCTTTCGGCTAAACCATATTTGCCTACGATACTACCTTCCTGTTTTTCTCCCACAACTGCATTAAAATCTCCCATTAGAATTATGCATGCACCCTTCTTCTCCCTATCTATAATTTCTTCTATTTTCTCATAATTTTCCTCTACTTCTTCAGTTGCATGCGAAGTCGTCGGTGCATATGTCTGTATCACCACTAGATCCTTTGTTTTCCATTTAAGTCTTAACATCATAACTCTATCATCAATAAATTCTACTTTCACTATCTTCTCCTTTAAGCGCTTTCCAAGAATTATTCCTACGCCATTATGACCGCCCTTTTCATTACCTGAGTAAAACATTCTATATCCTTCGCTGTTCAATACCCCATTACCTTCCCATCTAACTTCACAAACGCCTACCAAATCTAAATTACTTTGTTTCATTTCTTCTTTAAGATTTTCTAATTTTTCTCCCTGTAACATAATACGTACGTTCCATGTCCCTATCCTAAACCTTTTGCTCTTCCTTGTCTTTCTTTCTCTGTCTGTCTTCCCCCATTATTACTTTTTCGTCCAATAGTCCTTCCCAAGCCATCCCCCTCCCGGAGATCCGAATGGGGGGATATTTTACCTCCGGAACTACATTTTGACCTGCAAAAGACCATTGTTCATATGTTCTCTTTTTGCTGCCAGCAAAATAGGGAAAATAGAGTGGTGGTTTCCCGTTGCCTTCCACCCCGCAGTATCCCAGCCGTTAAAGTCACTCTGACCACGCCTGGGACTAATGTCCAAGTTGCCGTACCAATTTATGATTTACGCCAACTTGGCTACTGGAGAACTGCTGCCTTCTCCCAGAACACTCTTCGTTTGGCTACTCCATTTAGACCAATTCGGTAGGGGTGGCCCTTCTGGTAGTGAACTACCACCGACACAGCTCTAAATTTCACTGTAGCACGCAATCCTCCCCACCCGACACATAAGTGTCTTCGTAAAGGTGGTGTTTATCGGGGAGGAGATTTTATAAAGATATCGGAAAAGAAGAAATATATTGAAGGAAGAATTGACAGAGAAGAATGCAATTGGAAGACGAGTTCGATAGAGAGACTATTTTTCACCAACGTTATTTACAAGACAAAGTGAAGAAGAGCCTACGTAATGAAGAAGGTATAGAGTGATTAGGTGTATTCTGTTTGGAGATGATATAGTACTTGTTGCGGAATCGGAAAAGAAAATCAATAAGATGCTAAAAAGAATCTTGAGGAAGGACTGTGAAGCACACGATGAAAGAAGAAAACCATGGTGATTGGAACGAAGCAATAGGTGTCAAGTATAGAAGTGGCAGGATCCAAAAATGTAAGAACTTCCAAATGCTTGAACGTGAATGCACGTCAATTCTAGAGCCAGCATGTAGGAGAACTTGTAGCTTTTGAAGCGATGGGACGCAATGAAGCCAAAATAAAATATTAAAAAGCGAAAGTAAATTATTCCAGAGTGCCGTAATCATTACACACGGCACTGAAACGTAACCAGTGAATTTATGAGTTCAACTTCAAAGGATCTGTCACTCTTTAGCTGCTGTGTACTCGATGTCTGTAGGTCTTTGTCGCTGTTGAATCCACACTTCTTTTTAGAGAGAGCGATCGAATGTTCAAATTCTGATACGTCTTGCATTTTATAACTGTGAATAGATAAAAGAATTCCTATGCAAGTAAGTTAACATTTTTCTGAGGAGGATATTAACTCACTTTAAGTTCTGAGTATTTGAATAGACATGCGTGCCTGCTACCTTATGAATATCTATGTATGGACGTTTTAGCCCTCAATTACCTAAATTATGGTTTGTAACTTATCTGCAAACTTAGTGTTTACTATTTTAAAGTTAATTTAACAAATTTTGACCAATATTTGTCGTGTTCAATTCCTTGATATGTCTGTATAATGTAGTGTGTTACTGATAATGTTTCAACTGATATTTGTGTGTGTGTGTGTTAACAAGATTATATAAAAGACTGGAAGTTATGGCAAAATAAAACAACAAAAATGGCAGAGAAAATGGCAAAATAAATTCCAAAAATGACACTTTATGTGACAGAAATGAGTATATTTCTTTTACTTTTAAGCTCTTAAGACTTCGTCATAGTAAGAAGTAAGTAAGTAAGTAAGTAAAAATAAATTTCTAATAACTACGTAGATTATTAAAATTAATAGCAAAATAATGATGAGTAAAATAATCATTGCAAGTATCACTAATTTAATTCATGATCTTGGAATTGTGAGAAAACAGGACACATCAAATTAAGAAAAAGGTACATAGAACATAAATATTGACAGTTTTTGTAGGACAGGAAAAGCTTAACAAAAATAAGCTTGTGTGCGTCTATGAAAAAGAAACGTCTAACAAATGAGCAGAGGTAAGCCTACCTTGGCTCTCGGGAAAGAAGTCCTTCTATACAGCACATAGTTCAGTTCTTGTTGCATGAAATATCAAGAAATTTTCTACCGTAAGATTATGTCGCCTGTCTGTTAAGATTCGTTTGAGATGCGAAAACGACCTTTCAACATCTACCATTGTGAGAGGAACATATTTAAAGCACACCACAAGAATGAGATCCAAATCCACAATAACCGTGCTCTCACCGTCCAAAACTTTGGCATATGATGAGAGGAACAGTAACTGACAGAACAGCACCAAGAAATAAACAAGATTGAATTCCTTCAACTGAAGAATCATCATTTAACATCGCAGCATCTGCTACCTTTTATTCTTTTCAGGAATATATGGGATTCAGTTAGTCAATAATATGGTGATTCAGCCCCTGGGGCGAACCAACTGGAAATCTTAAATTCCTTGTCTCACTGAGTGACAATACGTTCTGCTCTATCAGTTAGCAACATGACATGCATTTCCCGTTGCAAGGAAAAATTAAAAATAAGACGCAGTGAGGAAATGTTAAATATGACAGTTGATTTAAGAAATTGCATTTATCAAAGGGATTTTTAAAAATGGCAAAATATGGCATTTGTGGCATTTTGCCATAACTTCCGCTCTTTAAAGCTTGTACTAAGAAGTATACGTTGATCTCAAATGTAAAGAAAATAAGAAGTAAATAAATGTAATATTGTTGGAAGAGCACAGCCTAACTGTCGTTTCTCTTTGCTTTTGTTTTTTAGGCATGGCTCATCAAACGAGAGACTTCTTCCCAGAGGAAAAGTCACAGAGAAGGCAATTGTAATGTGTAAACTATGTCTGAAAATACTAAGGAAAAAGAATATAAAAAGACATTTAAACTGTCACATTAGAAGGCAAGGGAACATAGAAACTTCAAACGACAATCCAAAGACGAGATTTCCAAACATAGCAGTAGAGTACGAGATCTTTGAAAATACCTGGGTGGATTGTCCAATATGTAGAATTCCTTTAGAAAAGAAGAACATAGGAACACATCTTCCGATTCATCTGGAGAAAGGTGAATTTTCTGAAAACTTTTCACCTTATAACTGGTTGGATTTGTTAAGTGCCCGAAAGCCGCAGATGGATAACATAGAAAGTTATTTTCTGGTTCTTTGTGATGGTATCAGTAAAAATAAGAAACGTGTGGTGAATGATACGAACGTCTCGGAAGAAAGACGCAAAGACAGTTGTGAACGTGAGGTAGATAGGTTCTATTGCAATGAATGCAATAAGTGTTTTGTTTTTAAATCGAAATTGCAGGAGCACATGTTATGTCACTTTCCTCTCACACAATACACGTGCGATCAATGTGGCAATGTCTATCGGAGAAGACACACCTATGTGGAACACTTGAAGATGCATCTGGGGAGGAAAGAGTTTGTTTGCAAGCACTGTGGCCAGGCGTACTTGTTGAAGTCCAATCTAATTGCGCATGAAAGGATGCACACTGGACTGAAGCCATTCATGTGCGAGATATGCGGGAAAAGTTACTCACGCCAAACAGGTCTCAAATGGCATCGACGTAGTCATACAGGAGAAGGGAAGCGTGTATGTTCTCTTTGTGAAAAGGTGTTCTACAGAGATGTACTCTTCATGGAGCATATGAAAACACATACGAATGAGAGAAGTTACGTGTGTCCAACGTGTGGGAAAGGGTTCAACATGAGCAGACATTTGCGAAAGCATATTGGATCAGTCCATATTGATAAAGTGTTTATGTGCACTGTGTGTGGGAATGGTTTCAAGAGAAAAAGCACATTAGACACTCACATGAAGATCCACTCTGATGAGAGGCCATACACTTGCGTAGAATGTGGAAAGTCATTCAAGTACAAACGAGTTCATCAAGATCACATGAAAGTGCATTCTGACTTTCGATAACACGTTTGGTGTTTGTAACGTATGCCAAACGCTTCATCACGCTGTTAGGATAGTGGAAAATATGGTTAAAGTGGATATCGTTGTATATCATGATATATTTTCTCCAACTTTTCCGTACTGAATTCTATGCCCAGTGATAAAACTCCCTCTCATTTCTCTGAAAATCCCTTAATTTATTGTGTCGCAGCTCCAGTACGCGAGTGGAACGTACTTTATAATTTCAACTTCAGGATTAACAGTATGTGAGCGGTCACACGTGAATAAACAACAAACATATTAAGTTTCTCTTAACCTTTAGCTGCAGACAGACCCGGGGGTGGCAAGTACTATAAATAATAGAGACGGATTTAATATCCCAGTTTATTTGTAGAAAGTAAAGTTACAGTTGAAGTCCGTCGGTTAATTTAGATGTACAAACGTCGAAAAGAAGGTTGTCCGACGGACTCCCGAGGCTTATAGTATGACGGGCGTCTACGAAGTTACATCAGTTTTTGGAGACACATCACATTTATAGTAAATGTTAAAAACGTGACAAGTTTCTGCAACTTACGTCAGATCTTATGACTATTTGTACTTTGGTCACCAATGTTAACTTTCCATATACACCCTTTTGTGCAGCCAGCACTTCAGCTGCGTGCGCACATAGACTTCCCTTTTCGTACACATTTTTTGTTATATTAAAAAAAAATTGACACATTGATATTCAGTGCTTAAGTCCTCATCACGTGTAAGGTCTGGTGACCATTTCCTAACAAACATTTCCAAAAATCTTTCATATCCTGTTCTGAATTACCCCTTTGACTTTGTCTCACCCTTGAAGTCTCTCCTACGATATCCAATGTTAATAGGAAATTTCCATTGAGAGTATTCTATCATAGGGATTTAAGAATACACAAAACATATATATTAAACAGACGAAATAACGAAACAGACATATATATATATACAATATAAACCATTGGTAACTTCTCAGTTAAGAAGGGGAGATCGGCCTCCTTTTAAGATCCCATAGCATAATTAAATATGATAAACCAACAACAACAATCACATAATATTCAATTAAAGAAGAAAAAAAAGAAAAATACAATAATAAGATGTACGGCTGTGACATCTCCCTCCCCCTTAATTGAGGAAATTTGTTTTCTGTACAATTTCCGTAGACAATATCGTTTTATTCAGGTTTACTCTTCCTTTCATATTTGATAATTTATCTTTTCAGTTTGAAATGGTGCAACATTAATGTTCGAAGCATCTCACTCAGTTATATGCAGTACTTAACTTTTCGCATATGCACTGATATGCCTTAAACTCATTACGATAACTAAACTCACTTATTATGAATGACTTCATATATATCTATGGCAATAATCGACAATTTTGTAAACAAGACGTCATTGAGGCAAGAATAATGCAATAAAATCAATCAAAATACTCCTAGCCACAGTACGTCACCAAAAGTGGAATAATTACACCCGCGTATAATATCTTACACTGTTGATCAGTTTCTTAATTTTTCTGTTTGTTATATTTTGGGAACTAGTATGCTTTACGTCTAAAGCCGGATTATATTATGAATATATTATATTATGAATATATTTGTCTGTCAGTTATATTAGTATGGAATATTTGGAAACCTTTTGCACAGTAATCATTTCGTAAACTATACGATCCACATCTAATGACAATATTCCGGTACTAACTACAGTCGCATAGCACTGTTCATGCGCTGTATGAACTACGATTCCTTTTACGACTTTAAAAGTAACATATGACAGCTCATTATGTTTCAGAGTAAACAAAATACACTCAGTTAATCGCAATTGTGTTGGTGAATTGTCAAATTCTTTTATACTTTAGCTTCGCAATCTGATGTAAACGTTTGACTGTAAAGGAAAGATTCAATTTACAATCAAATCTATAATAAGTTGTAGAAACACATTATTATTACTTTTAGCTAGCTCAACAGAAGGTTGCCTCAAGTGATTTCAAAACCACGTATTACTTTGAAGGTAGAATAAACAAAACGAAGCAGTTAAAGATAGTTTAATTACATACAATAAGCTGCTACCTGAAAATGCAATATCTTTAACATTAAAAAAAAAAAAAAAAAAAAGTCCATAATCATATCTGGGGGCAACTGGCAACAATAATTCTACTCTAAGTATACTGAAATAGAATTATTCATGGATTGTTTCAATACATCTTTAATGCTGGTTATCTGTTGTTAAATTATTTCCTTTTACCTTTAGAACCGCTTTCAACAAACTTCATACTTTAGAAACAATTGTCTCAAATACATTTTGATGGAAAGAATAATATATTTAAGTTAGTTTTCAAATTCGATTAATCTGTAATATTCTGTTTCGATTGAAATTAAAGAAATCAGCAACCTTCTTGAGACTATTTTAGTTTCAAAAATTTTTCATTCGGAGCAACATTCGAAAATGATATTTAAGGTAAACAAGATAAGTTTACTAGAACCAGTTGTTCATTACTCAGTTTTTAACAATCAACTTTTCTGGTCCTACTATTTATTTTACTATTGTATTATTAAACATGTCCTTTATCTAGGATACCAAACAATATCTTATACACATCATTCAAACTGAACACAGTTTTTCTCTTAGTGCAAGTCCGTCGATACTACTAGAATTACCTCATTTTGGCAAGTTTCACTTATCCAATTTACCAGCGTAATTATTTATTTGCCAAATATGTTATGATTTGTTTAATTAGCAAGGACGACAATTTCAGTTTAAGCACCATGTATTGCACCAATTCAAACACTTGATCGAGGGCAGTAAAATTTACATAGGAACATTTTGAATATTTTTCTTACAATTTTAATAATTCTCTGCAAGATTGTCCTAGTTCTGTAGTTGAATTACCCTCTTAAAATTCCTTTTGATAGAACACACAAAAATGGCGACTGTACGAAATAGAAAGACAGTTTTCATCTACTTAAAGTACTCAAAAGTCTCACTAAATCATTATTATTATTATTATATAATTTAAGCATCTTGGTAGGCTTTTCGCTTCTTACCTTCTCATTGAATTACGCAGTTCAAATCCTAAGACTGTATACGGCCCATGCCAAAAGAACCTGACATTTCTTTTAAGTACTCCATGTACTATGTCATTAAAAACAATTAAGTTGAAACATAACAATTACATTATCCTTCCACTAAACTGAACCCATGAGTTTCAAGCGTTAGAGTGTATTTCTTACGGCTTCTTTGTTTTACTAGAAAACCAGAACTGAAATTTTCGCTAGCGTCTGCCTTGGAAGTTAAGACAGCATCTACTGTAAAACATTGTAAGGCATGTACCTAAAAAGTGAATCAAACCGGATTCTTTGTTGGTACAACCAAAGAGTTACTCTTGCATCATATTATTTTATAATATTACTTTCTCTTTACATTAAGTAATTAGTTTTCATTGAACTTAAAGGATACAAATTCCATTTTATTTTGAAGACGCTTAACAATCAAAAATGAATTTAACAATGTAAGAACCCGCTTTGAAAACTAACGTTCACTGCAAAGAAATAAATATACATCTTGGCATTTATTATACCTTAAATTGAAATATATTATTGGTCGGCCTGAATGCACCTGGAAGTCGAACCGCTGACGTTAAGATAATGAACTATTGTAGTCTCCCAACTGTTTAATTACTTTTTACATGTTTACTAATGGGAACCGTATAGAAACTGAAGGTTCGATTACGGTCTAAATTACAAGACTATATTTATCGACACTTGGCACTCCAGATTCTCATTTACAAAGAAAGGAAGAGTATTCGACACACTGGCGTGTAATTCAGTTATATATACTGCTTTATTAATTATCGAACTTGTCTTCGATATTATCGAAATATAGTTACTGTGAGTATGACAACCTAGATAAACGGTCTGCCATTTCGCGTTCATGTTTGAATGGAATCTCCAACAGCTCGTCTTCTGTGCTAGCTATTAATACTTATCGCCTAGCAGATAGTGAAACTTCAAGTCGTTAGGTTATTACTGGCGATATTTAATTATTTTTCTCTGAGATGTGACTGTTCTAAGCTAAGTACTAAGCCTAACAAGGAAGCTTATTTACTTGCTACTGTCAGATTACCTTTGCAAAACTCCAAAATCATTTTGGAGGGACATTATCTCAATCTTCTAAAGATACTAAGGCCAAGAGTTGAAGAATTACATATTTTTAAGTGCATCTGTAAATTAGGACAAGGACACTGATAACTATATGCTCCAGTGACACAATTTCCTAAAATACCCCCCCCCCTTTTTTTAGAAAAAAAGTTTGTTTATTGTTTCTTTCTCTTTTTTTCTTTTAAAACAAATACATAAGTTAATAAATTTCTTGTGACCTAACGGGTACTGCCTTCTGGAAACTTGACGATAGTTTCTTTCTCTCTTTTTTTTTCTTTCTTTCTTTTTAAGACATATAACTCAATGTTTGTCTCCAACACAACCATGTACGGACGAAAGAATGGAGGTGGCAGAGGGTATCTGTGACCTCCCCTAAACTCCTTCGTTTTTTTTTTTTTTTTTTTTTTGTTTTGTTTTTTTTTAACAGTGAGAAGTAGGGTTACAAACTACGAAGAAAGAAGAAGGATAGAGAAATTTAAAGACACATTGGTATGTAAAAGGGAAGTGTCTCCCTAACAAACTTCGAGTTTTCGAATTTACTTTCACTTATCGATACTTTTGAACATACTTTTACTTATTTATAGTTAAAATAAGCGCAGTGACGTTTCGAATTGTCACTACTGCATCGGCCATTCTACTGTATTTAAAAGTTGTTTTTGCTAATTTTATTTTTCTTACGTGAGAACAACCCAGACCACCAATGGAGATATTTATACATGCATTTTCTTCACAAGTAATGAAGTATCTATGCATTCATGTATAATGAACTTCTTTCTATAACAAAATGCACAAACGTTTTAACTTCTTCTTTGATTAAAGAAATTGTCTGTATATACTTTCAACCTTTTTCTTGGCGAGGCCGTCCAGTAATTGAGGTACTCATCTACTGTACCTACACTTTGAAACAGTTTTCCGAATTGTTTACCCGTTTTTCTTTTATTCAAAAATAATTAGGTTACTGGATTTCCCTCCTGCATGGGATCACCATGCCTCAAGGTGGCAGTAGCCTTTCCACCTCCTTTACTCTACTTGGCAATGGCTTCCCATTTTCAACGGAATCTGGCGCCATTTTTACTTCGAGTCTTCTTGCAGACTCCATAGTACCGGACGACACTATACCTTCGTCCCCACAGATTCCGTTTTCCCAGTGAGTCCTCCTCCCGACTCACTACTCTCGGAGACACAATCTTTGTCCTCACTTTCTTCTCTAGGTATACCTATCTCTTAACTTACTGAGGATTCCTTGTTCCCTCCTTCTTAGTTGTCTCTCGCCAAACAACTACCGTAATCACTTCCTACCTGGCTACACTTCATGACGAGATAATTAAGGGGTTTTTCCCTTCGACTTGCAGACCTATCTCTCCGCGGAGTCACAGAAGTGATTACCAAGGGTTTTTACCCTTTGACTCGTGAAACTATTCCTGAGTCAACCGGGGATTCATCTACAGAACTCAAAGGTGTAACAACGAGCACTTTTTACATTACTGCAACTGCAACGAGCACTATTTACATACATTTAATTGTTAACAATGTTGGTAGGAAATGAGCATCATGAATTAATTTCTAATGTAGGGCCTTGCCTTTTGCCCTTCAAATAATGCTAGCAATTTAATGTTTTACCTTTGAATTTTACTTTTCCTTGTTTCTCGTCAAATTTTGAAAAGTTATTTCCTACATGCTCAGTTGGCAACACTTTTGCCTTTCTTCCTACTGACAAACATAATAGCCGACAGATAGGCTATAGTGATAAATATTTTAAACTATCTAACTTTTTCCCATATCTGTTGTCACAGAACTAATATCTTTAACTTAGCTCGGCTCGTTATTCTAATTTTACACATTTAAAGAATTTCAATCTTACTGCTCCCTAATCGTGACTCTACCTTTGTGAACTATTGCAAATTGACCTTTCAATATTGTTCTTTAATCAGAAATTAAACGTTATTTCCCCTATATAAGGCATAAATTGTATGGATTTTAAAAAACACTCCCAATTTGTACACAATCTGTGATACTAATTTTTCCTGACTAATTTATACACAATGGCTTCTGTTGTCTCACCTGTACTTTAATATTCGGGGAGGTGAAATACAGTCCAATCTTACGGGGACACACACAGAGATTTCTTTCTAATAATAAATTGAAAAAGAGTGTACTCACATAACTGTCCGTTGTAGGAAGATGTACTATGGTTCTCTCCGTGGCAGGGCGCTGAGATGTTAGTCCTATAGGAATTTCCTTCCACACAAGAAAACTTTGTTGTGAAAATCAAAACACTAACCACTATCCAGTCTATTGCTTCGATGCACTGTGAAATAACTCACAAGGTGGGAGTTACTGCTCTGCATTGCATGTGTCTCCTGCGTCCCATATTCTCCTCCAGTTTGTAACAGTTCAGCATCCGATGTTCAACTAATTCATTGGCATTCACGTCTCCGTACTTGCTCGGTCCTCCGCTCGGATCTGAACCATTGGACTCCTGTATTTACGCCACAGGACTTCCATGTCAATATTCTCAGGACTGTCGGAATACTTTACAAACAACTCACAAGTTGTTCCCTGGACTACCTCAACAAGCCAGCCCATAAGTGACACCACAGGCCACCCCACACCTGACACCATTTTTGATCTGTCGCAGCTCCAGTACGCGAGTGGAACGTACTTTATAATTTCAACTTCAGGATTAACAGTATGTGAGCGGTCACACGTGAATAAACAACAAACATATTAAGTTTCTCTTAACCTTTAGCTGCAGACAGACCCGGGGGTGGCAAGTACTATAAATAATAGAGACGGATTTAATATCCCAGTTTATTTGTAGAAAGTAAAGTTAAAGTTGAAGTCCGTCGGTTAATTTAGATGTACAAACGTCGAAAAGAAGGTTGTCCGACGGACTCCCGAGGCTTATAGTATGACGGGCGTCTACGAAGTTACATCAGTTTTTGGAGACACATCACATTTATAGTAAATGTTAAAAACGTGACAAGTTTCTGCAACTTCCGTCAGATCTTATGACTATTTGTACTTTGGTCTCCAATGTTAACTTTCCATATACACCCTTTTGTGCAGCCAGCACTTCAGCTGCGTGCGCACATAGACTTCCCTTTTCGTACACATTTTTTGTTATATTAAAAAAAATTTGACAAATTGATATTCAGTGCTTAAGTCCTCATCACGTGTAAGGTCTGGTGACCATTTCCTAACAAACATTTCCAAAAATCTTTCATATCCTGTTCTGAATTACCCCTTTGACTTTGTCTCACCCTTGAAGTCTCTCCTACGATATCCAATGTTAATAGGAAATTTCCATTGAGAGTATTCTATCATAGGGATTTAAGAATACACAAAACATACATATTAAACAGACGAAATAACGAAGTAGACATATATACAATATAAACCATTGGTAACTTCTCAGTTAAGAAGGGGAGATCGGCCGTCCGTGTTTGAACCTGTGCATATTCATGGAAGCGGGAGCAGGAAATCGTGTGAATGCAAGAAACGGGAAAAATTTAGGTTGTGTTAGTTAATACATACAAGGTGTAATCAAAATATACGGTGAATAAATTGTTTTTAGTAGCAGCTGCAACCATTTGATGTAATTTGTCCAATAGCCTGATCCGTTGAAACAGGCAGTGTCGTTGGAACACGTTCTGACTTGTCAGTCAGCGTCCAGAGCCGCTAGAGTGAGGTTGTGTTTACAGTGTCTGTCGCACATCAACAACGCGTGAACATTAAATTTTGTTTCAAGTTAAAAAAAAAAAAAAAAAGTACCATGTTAAAAGTAGTGTATGGCGATAATGCTGTAACTCTGAAAACTGTTTACAAATGGTTTTAGCGATTTAGAAGCGGAAATGAGTCGGTAGAAGACGAGCAACATTCGGGACGTCCATTAACCTCACTAGCAGAAGAAAACGTGCAAAAGTACCAGGAACTATTCGAGTATTCGTTCAAACAGGCGAATGATTATTCGAGAGCTTTCCAAAGTACTAAACATCTCGTACGAGTCCGTAGAAGGCATTTTAACCACCTTTGGAAATGAAAAGAGGGAGTGCGAAATTTGTTCCCCGATTTTTGCCTGACGAACAGAAGTTTTTGGCCGAAAAGATATTCCTGTCTGTTCACATCCACCATACTCTCCAGATATAACATGACGCGACTTCTGGCTCTTCCAAAAAAATTAAAACCATGCTTAAAGGAAAACATTTGGACACCATTCCTGACATTGATAGGGTCCACGACAGAGCAACTGAACGCCCTTCCAAAAGAAACCTTCCAGAAATGCTTCCAGCCATGATTTCAACGTCAGAATAAGTGCATTAGTAGGCAAGGACAGTACTTTGAAGGAGATTAAATCAAATTCCATGTAAGCTTATTATTTCGTTTCTAATAAAATTATTCACCGTATTTTTTGATCACATGTTGTAAATAATCATTGTGACATACAAATCTCTTCAGTCTTCTGTGGGCGTACACTCACGGAAAATGATCTCTGATGTCCAAAGGCGAATTAAGTTTCTGAAGGAACAGGAAACAGTATATTATATATTATAGTGATAGAAGGCACCAAGAACGGTTTAACGAAGCCATACACATAGTTGTAGAGAAGTCAGAAGCCATCTTGTGGGAGGTTCCACACTTGTTGCACTTGAAGGGTCAGGTCGTTATTAATCAGTAGTAGTTGAATATATGCCTGGAGATCAGACATACTCGATAGGCGAAAGAGATCGTCTTTCCCGCTGGTCTAGTGGCTAGCTCATTTGCCTTTGGTGCACTTAACCCTAGGTTTGATTCCCGCTGGGAAAGCACAAAAACTTTTAATTTCATAATCATTCACTTGAATTAACCACCTATCTCCTTTTGTCTCAAGGACATAACCATGGAACGTTAAACTAAAAAAAAAAAAAAAAAAAAAATCATTTCATTTTAGGCGAAAAATCCGGTGATCTTGCTGGCCGAGGTAACTCGTTCACACATTGAAAAGTTCGGTGACTTTCAGCTGTGATACGGGCTCGAAACTTCTGTATTTGAAACAAGGGCCCTTGAATAGCATCACAGCAGATTCAATCACAGTTCTGTTATATTAGAAATAACAACGAAATGACTTTGTTTCAAACGGCAGCTTTTGTTCGTGAATATCAAAATTCTATTCCGCCTTGCAGTGGATTCTGACAGACGCTACTGAAGAAACTATCACTCTGGGGAGAAAATAGTATCAAATAAATTAGGAGTCCTTGTTGTGACGCAATTCTGCACTCTAGCACTGCCATCCTGTAACTAGGTGGTTTTCTCCAGTGGACGAGTTTTTCCTTGAGCTTGGTTCTCGAATATAATTTGCTTCTTACGACCATTGCAGCCAGAATTGGTATACATTGCAGACTTTATTCATTCTTGCATTTTTTGTACTAATGTACTAGTTGAAATGCCTGGTCCTCGCACGGGAAAAAATAGTTTATATAAAGTATTTGAAAGTCATTTGAGCTCCTTCCCCATAGAATTCGTATTTACGTAGAAAGGAGATGATTCAGCTGCACCCAAATGGAAAATATGTTGAAGAATTAATTTTAAAAAACTGCAGCCGTAACTGATGAAAACCAAAATCGATCCAAGGGTAAACTTCAAAAAATAATAAAGTATTCGATCCTATCTTATGTTTGCTGTTTTATGAATACAAAATAGGAAATTGAAATTAGTGCCTCTTCCCTCTTCTTGCCCCTTAGAAGAAGTTGAATTTTCAAAAACGCTGCCGCATGTGTGCAGTTACGAGGTTCAGTTATAAAGTTAGTTGCGTACCTTCGTAAAAAAAACGAAAACAAAAAAAAGAAAAACTCTTAGTACAAGGATGTTTTGTTGAAAATTGATGGGAACACTGCAGACATTGATCTGCAGCACGTAACGGAGTAGCTTTGACGCGGCAGTTATAACTTGCTTGCTAATCAGTTGTGAACATATCTCGGAAGCTACATGTGGCATCCAAATTGGAAATTCATGTAGTGATTCGTCTTCTGTGAACAAACAGGTGTAACTGCACATAAATTTATCGGCAGGTGAACGAAGTGTATGGTGAAAATTGAATATCGCATCAAGCTGTTGCAAAGTGATGTAACACGTTTAAGAACGGACGTACAGATATTGATGAGGGAAGACTATTAACTTCGACAGATTCAGAGATCGTTGCTCACGTGAATGAACTCATTCTTTCAAACAGAAGCGTAACAGTAGACGAAAATGAACTGGATATTTTACATAGAAGTATGCATACGATCATTGCCGAGCATCTTGAATTCCGTAAAATTTTTGCGCAATGGGTGCCCCAGCTATTGATGTCTCAACAAGAAGGGACGTTTTGACAGTGTTTATACATTTTAAAACGTTATCAACATGAAACAAATGAGTTTTTGAAGAAAATTCTAACTGGAAACGAAACATGGATTCGTTATTTTTCACCTGAAATGGAACTCAACTCCATCGAGTAAAGAAATTCCACTTCTTCGACTCGAAAACAGTGCCTCGAGTCGTGTTGTGAAATCTCGAAACGATTGCGAACAGCATTCAAAGATCGGCGGACAGGTGAACTTTCGAAATACATTGTGCTCCTACATGACAATGCGACTCCATGTGGCAAAGCTGAAGTGCCATCTTTGGCGCATGTTCACACCCCTTATAATTTATATCTTGCTTCGTGGGATTTCCATGTTTTCGGATCCATGAAAGAACTGTCAAAACTACGATTTCACTCAGGTGATGAGGCGAAAGCTATAGGCTTTCAATGGTTATCTGATATTGGACGGAAGTTCTTCGCAGAAAGCATAGAAATACTTGTGCCACGCCTCGACAGATGTTTAAAGAAAGGAGGTGATTACGTCGAAATGAGGTTTTTGTATTGAACTCTCATGTACAAATAAAAGGATTGTAAAAGTTCAATCTTATTTTGTTTTTTCGGGGAGTGCAACGAGCTTTTTTTTGACTTATTCTCGTATTTTTTAATTATGTATTTACAGTATATACTGAATTTGATCTCCGTAACTTGAGAAACTCCTGAATTATTTAATTTTTGTCAAGTTTTAAACCACCTTCCAATTTTTGGAGACATATTTTTAAAAGTCGTAAAAAGCCTACGATCTTTTCCTACTGTTACCTAGAAGTATGCCAAAATAGCAGCGGGGACTTGTATAAAGGACTGAAAACATTTGGCTTTACGTAAGATAACCTTCTTTTGAGCCATTCTTCACTTCTAGCAGATGCTGCCGGCTCAGTGACAAGAACACTTATCATGTCCACAAATGTTGTTTGCATAGGTTGGATGTGCATTCTGTGTGTTGTCACTTTATAGCTTTGGCGTGGGAGGCCCGGGTTCGATTCCCGGCGGGAGCTCATGTGGTTCGGATTCCACGTTAATCAGTAGGTCCACGTCTCATATAGCCTCGCTGCTGAACGGGACGTTAAACTCAAAATCAACTCAACTCAACTCACTTTATAGCTTGTTTCCTTATTATGTGTGTGGTAAACATTAGGATCTAGTGGTCTAATATAACGATCTAGCGCACGCATGGAGGGCGTGCCCGCGATCGGTCGCCCTATTTAATGGACAGGTACCACGAAATCAAGTACCCTCCCCGTAGTTGCTCCTGTTTGGACTGTCCTCATGTACATGGTGCACCGTCAAAATTTGTCCCTTAACGTTGACTCGCCTTAGCGATGTAACCCTATTCTCTAAGAGAGTGGGATACGAAATCCTGAGACCCTACCAGTTACCTACTGGTGGAGGCGGACTGTTAGCGAGTCAATTTTTCCATGCTGTGCAGGCATGGTGCCCAAGCGTTAAGGGAAGCTCACCTCCCACCCATGTTCGTCGTTACCCAGATTCCTTGGGTAAGCTCACATAGGCTACCGAATTCCACGGTATACCACAGCCCGGCAGAGTCCAACCCAATCCAGGAACCTCAATCATGCGCGAAGGAGTTTCGATCCGGGCCCGCCTACCTCCATAAGTCCGATTGCAACCACTTTCGCATGTAGAGCTAGCACACATACGTCGAGATAGTCCCGTATGTCATTCTGGATTCAATGGCACGTGTTAAGTCACCATTTGAATTTGATGCCAGGCTTTATCCTATAGAGCTTCCTCCGTTTAACTGGTATCAGAAACCGTTACACAGATGCGTGGGATTTTCACTTTTTCCCAGTCGCCGTTCAGTCCCTCTGCAGGCAGGAATTTGACATTCCTCTCCCGGTAGGATCGTCCGATCAATACGGAACTTCCTCTATTTACGGTAGAAGTACATCTTACATTACCAGAGGCAACGACTGATGTAGACTGTCTGTTTAAAGCAGACATATTCATGTAGTAGCCGTGTATGCATGCCCTGGTAGGCTCGCCCAAGCAATACGGGGCTACCTATTTCTTACGTATTTAGGTACCATGTACACGTCGTAGCAAGGCTACATTCCGAACCCAATGGTACGTGTACATCAAGGGGTACTCTTTAACGTGTCCGGAACCTCTACTTTTACGCTCTCTTCACAGTGTCGTCACCACCGAGAAACTTTATCTTGTCTGCTTCGCGCGTGAAGATTTGCTAGTAAGACAAACAATTCTTGATTTAGTTTAAGGTTTTGCTTTGTTCGAATTGTGTTGTTTTCCTTTATAGTTTTTTTTTTTTTTTTTAATATCTTTCTGTTGTCCTTTTTTGACTACATGGACAAATATTATTTAATAATGAAAAAGCAAATTGCTTGCTTGATAATATATTCTTTACTTGGCTGTACAAATATGTGTGGTTTCGTAGAAGCGTAAATTTTGAAAACGATATTGCAAAATGATGTGGTGAACTTGAGTACGTATGTATGGATTTAGTTTTACGTGTATTTGTGCTTTTTCTTTCGTGAAATTTAGTATTTTTTTCTGGTTTTATTTCATGTGTGTGTGTGTGTTTGCTTGTTTGTGTTTGGGTGGGTGGGTGTAAATAAAAATGCCTTCTTTTGCTGTAGCACATACAGGAATCATAACAGAAAAGCAAAAGGTATAGTGTACCACAATTTCCATAAGAATCCTCTTCTTTCCAAAAGTGTACCACAATTTCCATAAAAACTCTCTTCTTTCCAAACAGTGGGTCCACGCATGTGAAAGAAAAGATAAACTTTAAAAACGCGACTATTTCTTAGTGAGCATTTCTCAGAAGAACATTATTTGCGACAACTGAAATCTGAACTCCTAGGCTTGGCAACCAAAGAAAATTCTGTAACCAAATGCAGTTCCCTCAGTTCAACTAGGCACTCAAAATCCAATTCCTGCACAAAATGAAACAAATTATGTTGAACGTTGTCTTTCATCTCCAAGTATTCCCGGATGATAGAACATTAAGATATGAATCGCGAGAAAACAGAGAACGGGCTCCGAAAAACTTGTCGAACAAAAGTTTCAAAATACTAATTATCAGTCTGAAAGCAAGAAATGCTGTGTTGCGTTGTACCATAAACAAGAACAGCACAGAAATCAAATATTTAAGAAAAAAAAATATCTTAGTGATAAAGTGAAACATGGTGTCAATCTAATTACAGGAAGTGTTTTCGCTCCTATAAGTAAAAAGGAAAGAGCGCGTTGTAATAAAGGTGGTGTAAGTAAAACTTTGACGACACATTTAAAAAAAAAAAAAAAAAAAAATGCTGTCTATACATCCGAGACACTATGAATTTTCACTTCCAGGACTATCCACTTTGAAAAAGTGGGTCTCCCATTCATTTGATTGTAGCCCTGGAATTTTGAATGATGTATTAGAGTTAATGCACCATCTAGTACAACAGTTCAATGATAAAGATTTACTGTGCGTCGTAAGTTTTGATGAAATGAACATACATTCACGCATTTGCTGTTATCAAAAAAATGATAAAAGTCTTGGGTCCTTATAACCGAGTAGGTCCTATTAGTTTCTATGTTACGTGAACTATGTAAAAACTTTAAACAACATATATACTACGATTTTGATGTTCAAATAACAGGGACATCATTACTGAAAATAATTTCAGCGATTCATGAGTCTGATTTCAAAGTAGTTACCGTTGTTTCGGACATGGGAGGAAAAAACGCGAGAGTGTGGAGAGATCTCAAAGTAGATCATAATAATCCGTGTTTTCCTAATCCCTGAGTCCAATAGTAGAGTTCGGGTTTTCGCTGATATTCCTTATTTGCTGAAGGTAGTACGCACTCACTTTTTGGACAATTGTTCTACATTACCAAGTGGGAAAAAAAAAATAGATAGGAACGTTGTAGAGTGTCTGTTGGCGTTAGATGATTAAGAAATAAAAAATATGCCGTAAATTGAATTCTCATCTTTTGACCATATCAGTAAGAAAGCCACGTGTTCACCTTCCATGTGAGCTCTTTTCGAATCACGTTCCACAGGCCATCGCGTACCTACTGTCCGAAGAAGAGAAAATGGCTGATTTTTTTTTTTTTTTTTAATTGGTCAATGACACATTTCACATATTAAATTCAAGGGTAGCAAATAATGAAATGCAACGTATAGCAAGTGCATTTGGATTGCATGCCACAGCACAAGAAAGTGTGCTATTCAAGTTTCATTCTGACTGCGAAAAAAATGAAAGTAGGCAGTGCAAAACATCTTTCTTCCATCTAACGTGAGCTTTTGACGAGCATTCGATCTATTCTGGGATGTTTCTCTGACATAAAAGTGAAATGTGACAGAAAATATTTATTAAGTGCAAAGTTCAATTAGGATTGTCTCGAAAATAATTTTTCTTAGCTTAGATGACTTGGACGAACATATGACAATCTGTTACCCGTGGAGTTGATAAACCGCCTGAGACTTTTAATTATGAGCAGGAATATATGCAACCTTCCTTTATGCTCTGTGACACCTGTTGCAATGAGGAACAAAGAGGAAGATTACTTTACTTCCCATCTTTTCACAGCGCTCACTCCAGATATACAGCAAGCTTTATTCGTAATTGAAAGTGATACTGTAGCACATGAAATAATTCTTCAGGATATGTCCAGAGAGAATAGTTCCGCCTCATCGCAGTCAGAGTGTTCTGGAGAAGATCTCCGCTATCTAGCAGGATACATTGGTTATCGTTGTGAGTCACTGGAGTCATCACTTGAACAACCTACAAGAGAGACCTTAGTTGAACCACCAAATGCTAAAGATTGGATTGAAAAATTATCAAGAGGTGGATTACTTGTTCCTACAGAAAATTGGCTGTTCGGAAGTTCGAAGCACTTTTTGCCGGTTTCGATTGGAATAAAATTAATCAGGAAACAGGAGTGATTAAGACTTTGTTCAAAATTTTATGTGAAAAGTACTCCCATTTGGATCCATCCATAATAAAAACATATGTTCGCACAAGAACATTTATTCGCATAAGGCACTTAAATGTCAGAGCCGAAGCCAAGAGAACAAACGAAGGCGTGAATGTGAGTAGCGTCTTCGATTTCAAAGTAAAATAAAGTAAATTTATTTTTCTTATTCATTTTCATACATGTCTATGTATGCATAAACTTCATGATTTAAAATGTTATTTTTCTGCTTATTGGTGCTCTGTAGATATTTATTTGAATTGGAAATCAAAGTAACACTCCGGAGCGTCCTGTGGGTAGAACATGTGGGGCTGTTGTTCCATGACTTGCACCATTATGCCTTTCAGGAAAAGTAGCAGGTTTACTATTTCTAATTCATTGTTGAGATTAGTGTTGTGCACGAGACGATAGATGTCTCGTCTCGCCTGCAATTCGAGACGAGAAGTATCTTTTTAAATTCGAGTTTAAAACCCTGACAATTCTCGTCTCATTTTCGAGGCAAGACGAGAAATTTCACGAGTTTGATTGGCAACTCTAGTTCGCTCAAGTATTGAACCTTAAGCACTGGTTTAGTGTTAGATGGTTCGGTTCATTAAAAAATATATATTGATAAAGAAATTGTAAGAACACAATGAAGAGCATTCATTTATCAACATTTAAAGATACTCCAACAATAAATATGGTTTGAATGTTTTTTCTCACCCTTCGTGGATCTCTCATGACTCTCAACAACATTTCAAATATAAATAAGTTTAAAATGTAATTATAAATTCAAGAATTATGTATCTCATGAAAAATACATAACTGATCATGCAGCATACATTGTTAATTTTCCATAATGTAAATTGCATTAAGAAAATGTTCCATTTATTGCTGGCTTGTTTATTTATTTATTTATTTATTCGTAGTTTGTGTGTAGGAGAGTGTTGCGACAGGAAAAATGTTATGCACAAACAAAGAAAAAGGACATATTTTTGCCTGCTTCATATCCTAAAATACGTACTTGCTTCTCGCTAATGACGTCACGCAAAACGAAGAGCGAAGTGTCTGCGCTTATAGCCCAACTTTTCTTTCTAGTAACCTTGGACCATAGCACTTCAAACACATGTGGTCCAACATCAGCAAATACATCGTTGCCCAGCATAGTAAAACCCATGCCATGCTATTGACACCCAGGGTGTTCGACAGGCTTTGCGAGCAAGGAAACAATCGTGACATGTGCAAAGTACCATTGTACCTATTCCCTCGAACCTGTTCACTTTCTAATGTCAATGTGATTTTGTAAAGTGCGCCTTATTTTTCGGAGATGCTTTTCGTTTTTCTTTTTCTTTCTTTTTTTTTCCTTTCATATTTTGCCTCTTTTTAGTTATAACTGAACTACAGAGCACAAATATCAATCGCAGCCTTTCCCATTAACATTTTCATTGTTGTTTACCGCGAGGGCATACAAACTGTTGCCAAACGGCTCAAAATGGCCTCTGCGCTATTTACATAAAGGATAATTGCATGTCGTCAACATATATTTCTCAACCTTGCGTTAACATGGATACCTTATATATTATAGTGTTGTGAAGTTTTTCACAAACTGAATTACTGTTTTAAGCCATAAAAGGACAAAATGCGTCCAGCTTACTCAACAAAGGAGAGCATCAATTTCCGGCTCCATGTTGGACGTTTGACATCCCGAGACAGGACCTGGTCAGTACTTACGTTCACAGCTTGAAAGTCTATGACCTTAGCAATTGAGCCACGCCCAATTTTTCAACTGACAGTTGTGTGACTTAACTAGTATATAAATACAAGCTTATGTCTTTGTGCTTGTTTATCTCGATAGCAAAGCCCAGCGCATGAAAACCTTTCATCCTGTAAATGAAATTTTCCCTACAAGTTTATGAATCACAAATGCGTTGTTAATGAAGTTAACAATTCACTTTTAAACATAAAAACATACAGTAGTACTGCAAGTGTCGAGACTAATATTGGAATTCCAGTAGTTTTTACAAAGAGATTCCGTTTTGAGAACTTTTTTTGTGTTCTACGGTAATATATAGAGTATTAAACACAGGGTGCGACCAGCACCACCCTTTTATTTTTGAGGCTAGAATGAATAAAGTTTGGTTGTGGGTAATTGGAGTGGGGGCGCACCAGATGGTGCTATTTGTCATCATGGGAGCCATCTTAAAATCCGCCATTTTGAATTCAGGTTCAATATTGCAAATGGGAAGGAGCCATGCGACATATGATTTTAGGCTAGAATTTCACCAGAAATACGAATCTGAAGTTAATGACATTTTGTGAAGTAAATATTGCACGTGGGAGCCTACAACATATGCTCTATGTGTTTCCCGTTGTATGCTACACAAAATTCAAGACGTTTTTTCCAGTTCTTATGGACAGGTAGTAACACCTCCAGCGTCACAGAGTCACAAGCTTGCCTGATTTCTGGTTGGAAATCTCGGAGATCAATGATTTTTCTTGGTAAACAAGTGCTTTGAGATGGCTCCCTATACATTTGAAACATTGGACCTAAATTCAAAATTGCGGATTTCAAGATGGCCGCCATGATGCCAAATTGCGCTGTCTGGTGTACCCCCACCCCAATTACCCACATCCAAAATTTCGTCGTCTTTCCTCAAGCAGTTTCAAAAATAAAAGGGTGGGGCTGGTCTTCTGCCTCAACCTGTAGTGATTATATCAGAATATGCTTATTAAAGCTATAGAGAAAATTCAAATTAACAGTGTTCTAATCGTGTTTAATAAGCACTGTTGGCAGAGAAGTGAACCATATATTATCTACTTATTCACTTTTGTGTATTATAAGCTTCCTAGTAGTGAAAAAAAAAAAAAGTGTTTATCGAAAGGATCAGGGTTCAAGTGGAGACGGTAGGTTAGTCCTGGGACCAAAACAAGAAGACCATGTTATATCAATATACGTTCCCAAAATATTTATTTTGTCATTGATATCTCTGAGGTAAACAAATAATAAAATTATAAAGAATATTGGATGGGCTCTGTGTGCTTCATTGTTAGCTAGTTTTCGTATAAAAACCAAAGAATATATTATGTTCAGGTACCGACTCTTGTTTTATTAGGGACACTCAATAGATAAGTTTCCCTAAGCTGTAAAAAATATTTTTTAAGATACATTTGTAAATTCTACATACATATGTAGGTGGGTCCTTCCTCACTTCTCCACATAATCCCCATTGAGATTCAGGCATTTGTCTCACCGTTCCACCAATTTTCCAAGTCCTTTGCGAAATATATATATATATATCAGGGCTCTGGCTACTTGGGCTAGAACATTGGCAGGGTAGATGAACTAACTCAAGAAAGCCGTCGAATTGTGTATGCGAGTTTGCAGAAAGGTTGAATATTTCTCTCGGAACAGCTTCTCACATGATTCACGAGAAACTGAATACCGCAAAGTGTGTGTGTACGAAGGGTTTCTCATCAACTGAGTGGCGATAATCGACAGATGGAAATGGGTTTAGAGTTTTGAAGGTTTAATGCGATACCAGCAAGATGGCATGCACTACTCATGCGCGTTGTGACAGGGGATGAGACATTTGTCCATCATTACATTTCCGATGGACGATGAATGTGTCGGAACATAAAGAAGTGAAACGGATTGTCAGGAGAGTACTAAATAGACAGAGCCTCGATTTTTTTGCAAAGGGTTTGGACACAGTGGTACAACGATGGGATAAATCTGAATCTCAATGGGGATTATGTGGAGGAGTGAGGAGGGAGCCACCTACACATGTATATATAGATTAAAAATGTACCTTAAAATTTTTTTTTCAGCTTAAGGAAACTTACGTGGAAAAGTCACGATGTGCGTACCCAATATGTAATCTACAGTACCGTGTTCATTTTCACTCCACTTGACTTTAGATAATATTTCAATTAAAATTCAGTGTAAAAAGAAAAATGTATTTCCAAAATTAATGATGTATTTACATAGATATGTGAAGCTTGTATAGTGTAAGAAATTGATCTATGTCACTTAAATTATTGTCAATGTATTACTTGTAATTTCTAGCATGTGTACAGAATAAATGTATATTTTTAATGTCACAAATGATTCTGTATTTAATTTATTGTAAATAGTGGTTGTAACGTGCTGCACATATTTTGATCTATCAATGATTGTACTGAGTAAAATGATAGTAAGACATGTGTAATTATGTAAAACTCATCTCGAATGTAAAGGTAATGGTCGACAAATAATTCAGTAAATTCTCAGGAGCAGAGCTGTGACAAGTTGCTGTCATGCTCCGTTTTTAGTTTTTAGATACAAAGCAAGAACTAAAGAGATCCTTCAGGAAACAAAGATATCACAGACGGCACATGTAAACTGTGAGCGATATTTCAGAACACTGACAAAGAGCAAGAATTTTAGGAATGATCCCAAAATTCCATCCTAAGATTGCGATCTTCGCCAATATTTAGTTTTTGGATCAGGGACAACAAAATTTTTGAATGGCCCCTAAATCGAGTTTTCGTATTTTCCACGGAATAAGCACATCATACTGAGTTAAGTGATAATTTGGGTTTGGCTACACTATGTGTAGTTCTACAGATATAAGGCCTACAAGAACATTTTTGATTGAAATCTATTGGATCTTTTGATCCAAAAATAGAAAACGGGATTTAGAAGAAATAAATGAAAATACTAGAAGGAAAATGAAAGATTTTCACAATTAAGTAGTGTGGTAGAGAACAAAGTGTTTTTTCTCATGTCTTGTCATGATCTTTAGAGATGAGCATCAATTGAGAGCTCTCTAAGGTAATAAAAGTAGAGCTCTGATCGGTTAATTGGTGGTCAATTGCCTCATGCTGCTTCGTCAACACGAACAGTTCTGTACAGCCTCTGGAAATCTAGCCTGAAACTACTAGGGTGAAAGATAGATATGCTAAGCATTTAGCTATACAAGAATATTAACATTAAAAATTGTATCAGCATCTTCTTTTAAAGCTTGATTTTAAATAAATTTCGTTCATTGATTTTTAAATGCATCGTTATTATAAGTATTTTGCCATCAATGCTAGGTCAGTTTCTAGAAACGTAGGGACTTCCATGGCGTATGATCCTCAGCTCAGCTCGTCGTTCATACAAAAGAATCCCTCTCCTCGTCAGTTGGCTTTCTTTTTCAGTTCTTTGGGGCCGGGGTGGCTCAGTGGTAGAGCGTTCACCTCGAGTGCGTGGGGGTCCCTAGTTCGATCCTAGCTCGCGCCAAGTGAACTTCATGCTAGACAAACACCATGTTCGTGGGTTTCCTCGAGGTACTCCCGTTTCCTCCCACTTAACTTCATTCCACCAATTCATTCATTACTCATCGTCACCGTCTCCTTTAGCCTAGCCAGCATAACCGTGGGACGTAAAACTCAAAGATTTTTTTTTACTATTATTTTTACCTAGACGTCTTGAAGGTGAAGAAAATAATGTGTGTCCTATGTGCCAAAAAGAACTCTGCGGAGAAAGTATCTTGCAAGAAAATTTGGAAACATACGAATTATGTTCCTGTTTGTATCATAAGTAGGAAAACGCACTTTTTATACATAATGTTTGAAGAAGCGTAGTAGTGTGTTAATATTGTTATTATGACATGTGTGTTCTGTTTGCAATGAAGCATCGAAGATGATGCAAAATCATTAGTGTGTTCCAACCATAGGAGAGTTTATCAAAGGTATGTAAATAAACTTTTGTAGTATTCCTGATATTCCATTTATTAGAACTTCATCTTAGAAATGATTCTAATAACGGATAAGTTATCAATGTATGCATTTGATTTGTGATATTGTGCTTTTTATAGAAGAAATTTACATCGATAGCCATTAAAATACACTTTTAAATACGAAGAAAGAATTGCATTTTTCATGGCGACATGATTTTAGTAAGTCTTCTCGGGCTATCAGCCAAATGAAGATACTGACATCCGACGTTTCAAACAGACATTGCATTTATCTTCAAGGATTGTGATCAAGAGACCGGAGATATGTAGGCATGTATATGGTGACTATTTAGGGGCGGAGCTATGAATGGGGACTGTGATTGGCTGACGGAAATACTCGTTCCCGATTGGTTGTTGTTGTATCTACGAGAAATGACTTACATGGATATTATGATAAAAAGGCCTTGTGTCCATCTTAAACACAAACTAAATACAACTCTCTGACAAGGCTGTCTATAATTTTTATTATAAATTAATTAGAAATGTTACAGTTTCGGAAGTATATCACTTCCTTCTTCAGACTACTAATCCAACTGAAATCTTAAATAATATTACATCAATTGTTATCTCTACCAATCAGGAATCACTTTTCTTAAAAATTCAATATATATGTCCATTGTCGTAACATTTAAATTCTTAACATACATAATACATTGTAAACAATTCTTTATATTTCTTTTAAAATATATTAACTAAAATAAACACTGATTAACTACCTAAATATTGAAATTTTCTATTTGAATATTGAGAACTAATTTATTACCTGAATATTGTAAAAACGCATAAATAAATGTAACCCTATATTGTCCTTATATTCTACCTTTCTTCTTTCTTCTCTTTTTAATGTTTCCCACTCTTCATTAATATTCAGCCCACTATTCAAGTTCATAGCTTTATCGTAAACTTCTTTTATCCTCTTCGCTTCTTTCCACTTTCTAACCAGTTGTCTCCCTTCATATTCCAATATATTCGCTCCTTCCCAGTTTACTTCGTGGTCTGTTTCCTCTACGTGCTTGTAAATGGCATTAGTCTCTCTCTTCAATCTTGATTATATTGAATTTTTAAGAAAAGTGATTCCTGATTGGTAGAGATAACAATTGATGTAATATTATTTAAGATTTCAGTTGGATTAGTAGTCTGAAGAAGGAAGTGATATACTTCCGAAACTGTAACATTTCTAATTAATTTATAATAAAAATCATAGACAGCCTTGTAAGAGAAAGTTGTATTTAGTTTGTGAGAAATGACTTCGTTGAACACCTGGGTCAACCAGATGAAACTGAGTTGAAACCCATTATCTGTATTGAGACTGTTTCTTTTACATGAGATGGCTAGATAAACAGTTAGACGACGCATCACTTCTGTGCTTAAGAAAGGTCTAAACTTTGCATCTACTGTGATAAACTTTTTCTGCATTATTACTACATATTTTATACTTTCAAGAAGTATAATTATTATTGTTTTAAAAGGCTGCTATATCCTATGTTCTGTTTAGCATCCCATAGCATTGTTGCTTGTTTCGTAGCATAGACGCTTGTGCTTAGCAACCAGCAGTAAATGATAGTTCTCGCTTGTAGTTGCGTTACCATGGCGGGAGAGTATCACGTGTGAACACCAAGTGTTAAGGTAGAAAAAGGTGACATTGATACGACTCAAAGATGCGGAGGAACCTTCAACCAAAACTGCAACAAACTAATAGACAGATCCTTCTGCGCTATATGCAAGTAAAAGGGACATCGCACCGGAAGCAGCAGATGCTCCGAGAGACCCAGGGAGCATATAAAAAAGAAGATACCAACATCATCGTGGAAACGACAGCAAACTCTTCAGAGAACTATAGCCCTTTCAAGAGCCAGCGCACAGCCCAAACTCCCCGAAAATAATTCAAGAGAAGAGCATCAAACTCAAATAACAAATGACACTCTCGATAACAAAATAGAAATAGCAATTGAAAAAGCTACTCACATTATGAGGTGGGTTGTTTCAATCTTCATAATCACAACAGAGCAGAAAGAACAGAAGTCCCTTGCTGAAGCAATTGAGAAAGCATCCAATACAGTTTTTTCATTCCCACCTAAGAGCAATTACAGCAACAAAAGGCGACATATATTTCTACCACAAAAGAACAGAGAAGAATACTACAGAAAAAAAGTACAGGCAAAAATACACAACAAAACCAAAACAGGTAAACACAAAACGGAGGCAGAACAATCACATCAAATGAAAACAACATCAAAACTAGCCTCCATCAAAATTAAACAGAAACACCGCTGGCACGTCGACGAAAAAAAAAAAAAAAAAAAAAGCACGGCGAGCAACTAGCAGAAGAAGAAAATAGAAAAAGCAGAGGAAAACAACTTTTGCCGTATCCCTCCGCCTCTTCCTGAGGTAATACAGAAGAAGAAGAAGAAGAAAACTAAAACTGACCACTGAGACGAGAATATATCGGCCTGACAAAAAGAAATCCAAAATAAACAAGAATTTACACCTGGATAAAGTAGGAACTATACTAAAAAAAAAAAAAAAAAAAATCCTCCCTCCTTATAGGAAGGGAACCTTCGGTTCAATGATGATGAATGATGCAACTCAGTTATTCGTGCCGGAATCATCCTAACAGCAAGAAGTAGTGAAGGACTGCTGAAAAAAAAAATCTATAACTAGAACATTTCTCAAGTCTATTTGTGCATTAACATATAAATTAGTTATTAATCTTACCTTGTATCATTTTAAAAGACATGAAAATATATAGCAGTCATAATAATATAACATTTTCCATTATGTTTCGGTTCTAGTAGTTTGACCGTATGAAATTACCTTGTCGTACTTCTTTCTTCTGCGCACATTGTTTACGAAACTTTGATATGCGTAATTTTATATTGTGTAACGTATTTCAGTCTGATTTTTGAAGCATACATGCGATGCTGACATTACTTACAGTTATTTGTAATTGAAGTTACTATTTAAATGCTGCTTATGTGTAGTTGTCGTTGCAAGAAGCTAACAAAAATAAAATAATAACTTGTTTCATCGTCTACACTCGGGGAACATACAAATAGCGACTAAATTGTAGTCTTTGCTCTATTTAGGACCAACTGGCCTAACGGAGTAATCATCACACTCTACCAAAGTACATCCCCACCGAGGAGATCACAGCCGGAATTGAACGAGCTGTCAGCCACCTGCCACCAGATGTGAGTGACGAGATACGAGTGAAAGCCAAACAGATCCTTTCTAGAATCATTCTGCCGAAATCCAACATAGTCAAAGCAGAACGTGCTGCTCTTGAGTCACTTCGTGATAAACCAGACACAACAATACTGTCAGCTGGCAAGGGTAACGTCACTTTTGATCCGACTGTCCCTCTGACGTCATGAATGCGCAGATGGTAATAACACCCACAAGATCACATGAATGTGGTCAATTACCCAAAAGTCTGTATTTTCACATGCAGTTGATTCAACACAAAGTAGGTAGACTTCCTACTGAGCTTACTGATATTGGCATGAAAGAAACATACAAAAGACACTCATCAAAATCAACGTAATTACTTCCAATATCCATTACTTTCTTTTTATTACATCGTGAGGCAGATAAACAAACGATGCGGACAATGTCTTGAAGTAACATGACTTTGAAAGCCAATAAGATCGAACCAATTGAGAAAGCAATTAATCTAAACAAAAGCAAACTTAAAAGCGTCGCGTGTGAGACTGATTAAGCAAGGGATATAGCTACTAAAAGTCGCTACCACTGTTTATTACAAATGTTTCCTACATGTACAAAGACTTCCTACTTGACAGCAAAACAATATGTAATTATCTCCTAGATGTAGAATTTCGATGTCAGCTGGCGACGTCAAGTGAAAGGTCGATGTAAAAACCATTACGCAATGAACTTTTCTAAGGGTGCTTGGCTTTCCATTAATGAATAACTGGTTCCCAACATATTAAAGATGTTTTTGGTAAACGTTCCGTAACAGTACAAATGTAAGTTGTTTGTTCACTGTCAAATACTAGGAGCAGTAGTAGTAGCAACACCTGGTGGACACAAAATACTCAGTCAATGCACGTGAGGGCACTGAACGGCGAGATAGCAAATATTTGAGCGAGCAGTTTTACTTTAAACATTCGCTTATTTGCTATTTCACTAATAACGTATCATCTAATGAGAATTTAAATTTATTGACATCGATTATTAAAACCAAAAATTTCAAAGAGATGAAAAGTTTTCCAGATGAGGGAAATTCTTTTCTTGATCAGTATTTTAAGGAAGTTGAAGCTAATAAAGCACTCGTGCTTAGAGTTCATGTACAGTCCGCAGCAAAAAACCTGCAACATGAGCATGTAAGTTTATTGTGAAACGACTAAGTCTTTTGCTCCAAAATAAGTGTGCAGGGGAGGACGTCGAGGTTTCTCCTGGCGTGATTCGTGTCACTTAGACGTTATGTTGATTCCCTGCGTTGTTAGGCGTAGTTTCACAATAAACTAACATCCTCATGTTGCAGGTTTTTTGCTGCGGAATGTACCACATTAAGACAATAAGTGGTTTGATTCTCCTCCATAGGAGCAGTGAGAGATATAAAAATGAAGATATTGCAGATACCTCTCTAGTATTGATGTCTACAATTGACATAAAACAATTTCAGTGAAATCACATACACCTTTTATTTGAGTTGAGTTGATTTTGAGTTTAACGTCCCTTTCAGCAGCGAGGCTATGAGACGGGTCCTACTGGTTTACGTGAAATCCGAACCACATGTTCTCCCGCCGGGAATCGAACCCGGGTCTCCTACGCCAAAAACGCGTACGCTAACCGATTAGCCACGAAGGAGCTCACACTTTTTATTTGTTTTGGTGCATTACACTTTATTTCTTTGCTTCAGTTTCAACTTACACCATCGTATTATAGATCAAGCTCTCTTTCTTTACAAAGTTATTTTATTTCTAAAAGCACGGAGTTAATTGTTCTAAGCAAAATGTCGTTTTATTTCCGTATTGTAAGTGTCAGTATAACACCTTTCTAATAGTGCACACTATGATGACAATTTTAATAAGCTTAATGTTTAAATGCACGCCTTTTAATGGCCTCACTTTCTTTATTCAGTAAGTGTTGTAGGTTTTGGCGTAAGATGAACATGTAGAAGACAACTTTGTAAGAAGCACATTTGAAAAGCGTTTGAGAGCAAACATTTTGCGAAGTAAGATATCCTGTCAAAACTGTGATTTGCAAAGCCTTATGAATGTGACTCATGTAATTTATTCTACAGTTAAAAGATTGTTTCTACTATTTGGCATACAATAAGAAACCGATCAAATGTAAGTAAGGCTTAAATTGTAATGACTTTCACTGTCTACTTGGTGAATATGCCACTGAACATCTTTAACATTTAAACTCGAAAAGCGTCTAAAACAAGACGACATACACCTAAAAGACCAAATGAAATGGATTTGTTGTTCGGATCGACAGTACCATTTTGAAACCAAACAAACAGCGTTTTCTCTAATCGAATCTGACTAAAACATCGCAGGAAAATTTAACAATAACATGATATATATAATGGAATAGTACAAAATATTTTGAGTAAAAGATGGCTGTAACAACACCTCTCAGAGTTGTTGGCTTACAAATACGATGTAGAAAATATATAAGTTTTGAGAAATCAATCTAGAGTCAGCTTGATTTTGATCCTAGAAGGTGTATTCTAGTCATGTGACAAAATTCTGTTTTGACGTGTTTTGTGTATATTTCTACTGACGTATCCAAGTGATAGTGGACAAAACTATATGAAAAGAGATGATAATGAACGTTATGAATAAAAGTTACTAAATATTCTGTGTAAGAAGCAGGTATACGTCAGATTATGAAAGCTGGAACTTAACGATTAAAAACAAAATTCGGAAAATTGAAGCTGAAAATTTGTGAAGCAAATAATAACATGCAAGGATGGCGGTCATTTGTTCTTGTTTACCCAAAAAACAGAAAATCAGTTGTCCAAATGTACAAACAATACAAGTACAGGATGATTAGAATTAAAGTTCCACTTTCAAAATACTGTTAAAAAAAAAAAAAAAAAAAAAAAAAAAACTCGTCAGGATGACTTCAAATTTCAACTGAATATACTTGAAGAAGTAACTTAAGAAAAAGTTCCAAAGTGTATCAATAGATGGTGCTGTAAGTGTTTTGTGTCGGTAAAAAAATACTTCCAAGTCATTCAACAGTTGTGGCACTGTTAGTGGAAAGCCCATCCACTACGGCAACGTTGTCATTTTTTCCGTCACAAAACCGAAACAAGCATGCACATTGAACAGTATAATTGATTTAATGTGCTACTCATGCAAAAGCCATCGTATTTATTTCAAAATGTCACTAATCCGCTTTTGTTATGTTACTTACAGCGCCATGTATTGATACACTTTGGAACTTTCTATTCTTATACCATACCATTTCCCTCTTCTTCAAGTATATTCAGTTCATATTTGAAGTCATTTTGACCATTTTCTTTTGACAGCATTTTGAAACTGTGACTTCAATTATAATCACCGTGTATATCAAGTGTAGTTAAAGAATGTTTTTAAAATTTACTTCCATGTTCTCTGAGGTCAAATATGTGAGAACGATCATGTGCTTGTTATATAATCTCCTTTGATAACACCTGAAAGTAATAATTTGTGTTTATAAGATGGCTGTTTGAAATCAACTACTCTATAGATTCCTTTCAACTTCTTTAGATTTTTTTACGGTAATTTTTCTTCACGTTTATAAGTTTTACGTAAGTCTAATGAAATATACACACTTCTAAGGATGGTTAGTGAATAAAATAGATAAGAAGAAACATGAACAAAGAATATCAAACTTGATCGACTTGCGCAGAATTTTGTCACAACTATAGAAACATGGGCAGTAAATAGTGAGAAACATATAAATGAAAACAAAACAAACGTAATAAATTTTAGTCAACAAACTAATAACTAGGTATACCATAATTGTTTGCAGGTTAATGGTAAACGAATACAGTTTAGTAAGGAAGCCGAATTTTGTAGAAGTTTGGATACGGGAAAATCTGCCATGGAATGAACAAATAACGAAACTAACATTTCCACAACTGAATATAATTGTTCTCGTGCAATCAGCCAGGAGAATTCTACATCGTCCAACGTTTCAAGAACCGACAACATTCTTCACGTTTTCAGTATAAAGTATGACAGACCAAAACGACAAGCCTTTATTATATAGGTGCTGGCAAGAAGGAGGTGAAATTTGGTCGATCAATGGCGGCGACCAATCAGCGTTAGTTTATGTCCTCAGTTGTTGGCTGGTTGATCGTGTTGGTTGGCAAGCCGTAATTGGTTGTTTTGTATACGTTTTCTTCCAATGAAGGAAAAGCCATGCATGGCTGAGTTAAAGACCGATGTTCCCGTTGAGGTTTCTGCCTTCTTCTAGTATTGCTATTGCTTCCTTCACTTTTCTTTCCCAATAGCCTGAACACTTTGCTATCAAAGTTGTTTTCAAGGAAAGAGTTCTCTCCATCAGTGATCCTGTTCTGTGTTGTGTCCCTCAGTTATGACCAATAAAAGCTTCGTTTTTGGTCCCTTACATTTTACCCTGAAGACGAGAACAATGTTGTCGGTTCTCGAAACGTTGGACGGCGTAGAATTCGCCTGGCTGATTGCCCTACAACAACTATATTCATCACTACACCAGGAAAGCTTCAGTTGTTATTTCGTTTCCACAATTACTAATTTTACAGTAGAAATTTTAGTAGTTATAATACATTATGCAAACGTATTTATCCAGGTGGATATGGTCTCTTTTAGTAGAAAGGACTAACTTCACATTGTGATTTCTATGAGAAAAGTTCCCGTTTGCGTAAACCTTGTTTCATAATCCAACAAAGCTCATCCCACAGATTCGGAAACCATTCAGAAATGAATTTTAGAAAAAGGACATGTACCCTTTTGAAAATATGCTTTCCATATTTATTTCGTAAATTCGACCAAGTATTATCAACAACTAAATTCAAAATTGTGTACCACTCAATCCCATTTTAGTTTTCAGAAAAATAAAAATGTTAACGATAATGTCCTCTGCGCCGTCTACTATGAGTAGCAAACCTTTGCTTCAAAACCTGAACTTATTGTCCTCTGACCTGTGTATATTCTGGAAACAATTTTATATACAGGGTGGTTCATTTACTATAACAATAGAAAATATTTCAGAAAACATAAAAGGCAGAGAAGCAAAAAACTATAGGGAGGGGGGGCCAACGTCCTAGTTATTTTGTAACATCACCGGATGAACAATGTTGCCAATCCAATATAAAGTTTCTTTTTAAATGGCACTATATCAGATTGCTATGTATTTCAAATCAACATGTCAAACGAAAACTTAAAATGCCACATTTATTATTCAGTGTTGCATACTAAGGATGTTGTAGTATCACAGTCATCAAAAGTTTGGAATCCTCCGTCACACATATAGCACGACATACATGGACAGGATAATGCACATGGAAAGTACTTTAGCGTTAGATATCATGGTCATTGTGTAACTTGTTTCGAATGAATAGAAACAAACTTACAAGGGCTTGATTTTTTTGAAAGTTCTTTTTCTTTTCAAAAAAGTGCTTAGATAAGTATAATATCTGGTTATTTGTATCGTTTGCAATTGTCAAACAAATCATTTTGCTGTTTACAGCAATTCGATATCTCAAACCGTTCCGGAAATATGATAAACATTAATAAAGTTTGCAACATTGCTTAAATCATGTAATTGCGAGAACTTGTAATTACAGCTGCTAACAACTATTGCTGTAATCCTATAAAAGGGGAGAACAACAATCATTTTAAATATTTTTCACAAATACGCCATTTTCAACAGTGTTGCAAACTTTAAATAAGAGATTTAAAATGACTTCTTTAATTAAGAGTCACCTAATATAAAATGTTGCTGTATCTTAGAATTTATGTGTATGCACTTTCTGTGTAGCCTTTTGCTGTTTAAGGTATGACGAGACCATTGTGTGTAACACACATTAATTTGAATAAAATCAGTTGAAGTGATTAGAGGATCAAGGTGTTATGTTACATTTTTTTGAAACGTTGCATTCTGGAGTTTCATGCACGTGTTATATGTTAATCATAACACATCATTTGGTGAATCCTCGTCTCAGTGCAGATATTTAGAAACGATGAAGCCGGTATGTTAACGGGCAAAGTTGTGAAAATAATTTATTTTTTCGAAATGTGTAATTTGTTGCACACCACCTTTATCCTCTAACCGCTTCTGTTATCAATTAACAAAATTTCGCAATCTGTAGCTGAAAAAAAAATCTTTGCAATGTAGCAAATTATTATACAGAAATATCTCCTCAATGGATATTGAAGTGATGCTTAAAAGAATCTTAATAAGCATACTTTTACCGTTGTGCGAAATCAACACTTTACGGTATCTAAAGTAAATAATTTAAACAACCGATATCAGTGTAAAAATATGAATGAGGTAGTTTCTCTCATTCTAGTTTTTCATTATTCATAATGCTGTAGAAAGAGAAAATAACGTTTGTGGCACTGTGTTAATTGTTTAATGCCTCGCCTTTTCTCGTTTAGGAACAAACCACCTCCACGATTTGCTATAGTGAGGTTTCGTGACGAAGATAATGCACGAGCACTAGTCAGCCTAAAGTGGGTTCACAAGGAAGAAACTGCCTGCTATTATCCAAATGTGAAAACAGAACAGCAGAAAGAGAAGCTTCTGAGAGCAGAGGTCGATCCAGGAAGTGATTGGCCCTCATATCCGATATCAGTTCTTCGGAAATACGGTAAGAAATTATTGGTATTTAAGTGGAAGTGATTAATGAAAGGTCACTTCGTGTTATCACAGCAATTCCTGACAATACTGCACAACATATATAGTCCTGCAGCATTGTCAACAACAGCACAATAACATAAATAACTATGCAGGAAGGAAGGTGGTATTTGTATATTATAAAATGAAAAATGATTGGGGAAGAAGTGCTTCCATTATTTGTACATGCCTTCAATAAGAAGTGCCTTCAAGTTCTCATAAGTTTTGTTACCTTATTACGAACATTTTCGAAGATAATGATTACAGAATACAACATACATAGTAGAGAAACATTAGTATATCCAAATACAGAACTTAAGAAATAAAAATAGAGAGCAGAAAGAACAAATTCCACCGAATACCAAAATAATAGGAACAAAGAATATACACACACACACACACAAATGTGTAAATATACAGTTTACGACTTACTTTCTAGACATTTAGAAAAACCATAGTAAGCTTTATCTACAAAACAAGGAAAAAGAAAAGAGAATAAATCAGTATTTAATTATTGAACTTTTTTGGGTTCTGGATGTTCCTTTGGGAGGGGGGAGATCAAGATGGCGTCTGGCTTGTTAGGCATTGGAGCGTTGTGCTCTTTAATTATTTCAGTTTTAATTTAGAAAACAATTTTACTTTTAGACATAATTTAGTTTGTTACAAACTTTATATTTATATCACATAATTTTTATAGGTCCGCCGCTTTTTTTTTTTTTTTTTTTTTTTTTTTTTTTGTACAAATTAGTGTAAAAACAAAACTACCTGGAACAGGACTTTCTTTATAAAATCACCCGTAAGGGAGATAACTGGAATTGGATGTTCTTTTAATGTTTTCGTAAGTGATAATATAATCTTGTGCACATGAAATACGCACTTTTCAAAGGCGTCGTGTTGTATAAAATACAAGTTCTTAACTTATCTTTTGTTATATGTGAATAAACATCAGAGGCAACAGTAAAGGAAACTCAATAAGCCGTAATGACAGTGCTTTTATATATGCACAAAGATGGAAACGTTGGTATTTTATGGAATTTAAATACCTCTTCAGAAAATGATCTTCGTTCCAAGTTAAATGTAATTCGTGTAGCTCTTTTGTATAGATAAGACAAGATGCGATTGCCACCAAAAGATCTCAAAACTGAGAAGTGTATTTAAGGAATAATAAATACTTATTTTGATTGTAGCAGTGTTTGTGTCGAAGATTTACGAAGTAGTTCGTAGGTTGGAATTTTTTTCTTAACATAGGATATAGGATCATTGAAGGATACGTCAGTTAATGCGCAAAATGAAAATAAGATATTACTAGGGAGCAACATAATTATGATATCGTGGATTTAAGGAAAGTTGATATGGATCGGAGCAGTGGACCAATAAAGCAACTAATTGAGAATTTGCTCAGAGTTATTGATAATTTCACGTCGCATAAGAGAACTATTATTAATTCTCCTGTAAATAACTGAATCTTAACTACGTTGTTGTAAAAGAAAGAAACTGCTTTACCTTTTGAAATGTACTCTCTGTAGTTTAAGCTATAATGTTAAAGTTTGTCACCTCTATTCCTTTAAAAACTACGGAAAACAAAGCTTCAAGTAGTTTTGTGTTTTATGATAGCATACATTAACGTAAGTGGAGTACTACAATCTTCATCAAATCAAATAACTATATATTACCTCTGAACTTTGTATTATTAAGTTACAAGGCTGAGACTCAGCTATTCATGAACACATAACAAATTTAAAGGTTTTTATTGTTAATTTTAAGATTATTTTAGTAGATATACATAAAGAACAAAAATTCGTTGTCAATTTAATAACGGAATGTTCTTTCTGCAATAAAACAAAGTGCTTGCTACTTTCGGGCTGCCATCGGGCTAACATTAAAATTGTGATTTTTTTTTTTTTTTCAAGTTTCAGTTTCACTTGGTTAATTTGTTCAAATCGCCTTGTAGAAAGATATTTTAAAATCTTTTTGACGATTAGCATTTTTCTTGCCTGTTCTACAATAACTTAAAGTAGTATTTTTAGTACGTATATAGTTCGTGCATACTTTAATTCATAAAACAAAGAGTTTTTGTTTTGTTTAAAACTACAAGTATATATAAGAGAACTTTAAAATTTTATAAATATTCGTATCATACAGATTAGACATAGAAAGAACTTTGGAAAAGAAAATAAAAAACTAAGACAACCTAAAGATAAATAATTCGAAAAGCGTGTCTTTAAAGACTATAATCTGCGGAAAGTATATATTTTTAACCATCGAAGTTGGAAAACTGCGAGATATGATAAACCTGTTTGAGAAATTATTCATAGGCCAACGTAAGCTTTATGCTATACTTGTATAATATGGCTTCAAGATGTTGCGATACGTGGGATTTATTTTCATCATATGTAGTTGCTGAAACATACTGCATTTCATACTTCTGTCGTCTGTAAAATGTTTAGCGTAGAATATAGAGAAAAAGACTAGCAATGTAGTTTATTCAAATATTTTAAGCGTTACCATAACCCGCTTTACGTATTTGTATATTGCCAAGGTGATTGTATTGCTAAAAACCAGGAGAAATAAATAAATAAGTTAAAATAAAGACAGGTCAATTTATGAAACACACAACGTCATTTTTATTTTTATTTATTTATTTATTTATTGTTCTATAATTATAGAATGTAAGATTTCAGTAATAATATAACCAAAATAGTACAAACCATATTATTAAGAAGTAATAGTAATAATATTAAGAAAGCTATTGGTAGACGAGGTACTAACTAAAATTTTGTTTTTTCGTGGCCAGGTAGATGTTGAACCACTAAGCTATTAGCGACCTAATCTTTTGTTTTCATGATTATTGCGTGATTCCGGAGGCTGGGCTAATCACACAACTTCTTAAAGTTAATGCAAAACCACTCTCAGGAATTCTAACTCTCATTGTGCTTACAGATTTCTGTAATTCCTGAAATTCCTTCAAGTTTCTAAGCTTCTTTCGACTCTCGCCTGGAGTCTTGGTCATGGAGGTTAAAAACAGGAAGAAAAAGAATAGAAACATCAAGGAATAAAAATGGAACAGACTTACCAAGGGAAGTTCTGTGTACGGATTGTCAAGTACGTCAGCGTTCAACGGATGAAGATGATGTAAACTGAAATATGGCGGAGTTAATTTGTGCTGCTTCCTTGTTCTTTGTTGGAAGCTTACATACTCATATTATTTTTATTGTCATGCCAATGCTGCGAAAACTTTATTACAGCCTCCCATTCGTCACTCAACCATCCCTTGTCTAAATTTAATTTCCGCTTCTTTTAAATGAATAAATAAATTTTCAAAAACTAGTCTCTCTACTTCATTTCTAGCTCCAAATAAAATTTTTGAATCTTCTACCTTGTGGTGCGTTTCTTTTAAATTATTCTATAAACCTGACACCGGATTTTCCGCTTTAGCATCATCATCATCTGGAGTACGTGACATGTGTTTCCTACAACACAGCTCTTTCCTTGGTAAGTCCGCACCATTTTTAATCCTTGATATTTCTATTCTTTTTCTTCCTGTTTTTAACGTTCGTGACCAAGACTCCAGGGGAGAGTCGAAAGCTTGGAAATTCAGAAATAACAGAAATCTGTAAGTAGAATAATTCTTACAGTCATTTTACAGCCGCAGACTCGTGCACTTTGGATGGTTTTAATTAAATTTTGCCTGTTTTAAACGAATAATTCGTATTTTTGCTGTTCAAAATTATTTTTCATTGGTTTTAAAGCAGAAAAATGCTCACTTATGGTGTTTAGTATCTATATGATCTCTGTTCTTTTTAGCCTATTGATTTTTATAGGGAATTATTTTCTTTTAAAGGGAGTGGAATTTTAAACATGTGATTTCACTGAGTTCTTCTGTACAAGCCTAGTTAAATGTCGTTTGGTTTTTCAAAATGAATTAAATTGTTTATTAATTAAATATTAAATATTAACATTATATTTTTTTAAAAAAAACGTAATTTCCATAGACTAATAGATATTTAAAAAATGTTTGAAGAAGGGGATAATGATTCCCCATAGAAATCAGTGAATAGGGGGTTGTCTCTAGGAAATTATTATCCGAAGCTAAATAAAGATAAGTGATAAATAAATAAATTACAGCTTACTCTTCCTGTATCCCTGTTTCCCTATAGTCCTGTCTTATCTGGAGTGCCTCAGGGAAGTGTGATGGGTCCACTCTTGTTTCTACTGTATATGGATGACTTACCTAGCATCTTTTCATCCTCTTCAACGAATATTTTGCTTTTCAATGGTGTCTTTAGTGTCACTAATTCTGTAAGTGATACTTCTTCACTGTAAGCTGATATAGATGTGTTAAGTAACTGGTGCACTAACTAGAATTTTTCTTTAAACCCCAACACATGTTCTATCCTTTCTATCTCTTTGAAAAAGAATGTAGTTCGCCCGATGTATAATGTCAACAATGTGCCCATTAAACGTGTTTCGTCTCAAAAAGATCTAGGTGTTGTCTTTGATGAAAAACTTTCCTTCACGAATCATATCCTATCAACCTCATCCACAGCTATGAAGCTACTTGATTTAGTTTTTAGATTTCCTGAAATACAAGGTCTTCCTGCCCTTACGATGTTTTGTACGGGTTTGTTCTCCTCGATCATTAAACATTGTTCACCTGTATAGAATATAATGGTTCCTACTAATATATCTAGCATTGACTCGGTCCTAAACTTCTTTCTTGCCATAGTTAGGTTTAGAATTTCTGATTTACAGGATCACTCGAGACAGGAATTAATGTCTGTAATGAAATTGTGTTCCCCTGACAAATGACGCCGCGCTGTTGATTTGCTTTATCTATATACGAGACATATCCGTTTCGCATTCTCGCCGCTGCTGCGCTACGATCGGCGTTCCGCGCATGCGCGCTAGTCGTCGTTGTTCGTCCACTCACAACTGACGCCATTTTGGTTGCTCTGCGTAATGTTGTCTGTTTACAGTGCAAGTTTACAATGTCTAAGACAATTGACGATCCCGCCGACTATGAGATTCGTTCGGTAATTCGATTTTTAAACGCAAAGAATGTGAAACCGGCAGAAATTCATTGTCAAATTAAAGATGTTTCTGGTGAAAACGCAATGACTGAAGGAATGGCGAGAAAGTTCCTAAGGATGTTTACGAAGGGTCGAACTAATGTCCACGATGAGCCCCGGAGTGGTCGGCCTTCTGTTGTCAACGATGACTTGGTGAGGAAAATCGATGAAAAAAAAATCCGTGAGAACAGACGTTTCACTATGACAACGCTTTCAGGCGAATTCCCGACGAAGTGAAACTCGCTGTGCAGCAATGGTTCTCATCACTGGCGGCATCGTTCTAAGAGGAAAGACTAGATCAGTTGATCCACGCTACGACAAGTGCCTCAACAACGGTGGAAACTATGTGGAAAAGTAGGGTAAGATATGATCTTTCTTGTAGCAATAGAATCGTTTCAGAAAAAATGTTTACTATATTTTTTTCCGAAACCGTATTTACTTTCCGGATACGCTTTGTAAGATTATCAATGGTAAAAATTATTTCGAGTTATTACTATCGGAGATTAAATTTCGAGTTCCTCCGCGGCGAACTCGCTCTCTTAATTCGCTTGATTACGAGACACCTGGGTTATCAATTGTTAAGCGCTCCTTGTTTTACAGACTAGCATATGATTACAATACTGTTCCAACAGATCTTAACATTTTTACTTCTGAACGAAACTTCAGAACTCAACTGAAGAGAATATTGTATATTGAGAGCTGAACTTTTTTCTTTTTCTTCTTTTCTTTCTTTCTTTCTTTTTTTTTTTTTTTTTTTTTTTTTTTTTTTTTTTTGTTAATTTATTTTAGTCTTATTTATTTTTCTTGCTACGGTTTTATCTTTTTTATGTTGATCAGTTTGAGCCAGTTGGCCTTGTGTTTTATGAAACTTTGTGAATAAATAAATGAGTTACGAGTGCGATTTTTATTTATTTGCAGAATCGTACAACTTAGCCAAGTTGCATTTAAGGAGGGCGGAAGAAACTTCTGCCTTAGAAAGTGACGCAGGGATTGGTCGGACAAATCCACGGAAAAGAAAAGAACGTGAAGACATAGAAGTGATTGCTTTCAATCCTCATAAACGACCAGCATTGCAAGAGTTAAACATTCTAAGAAATCTCTCACTTCAATCATATACGCCATCCGACTCCAATTCTTCCTCGTATGCAGAAGCCAACGCTGAAATCCTTAGTCTGTCTTCGTTACCATTTCAATCGAAGGGATCTAGGAGCGTTTCAGTTGTGGGGGAAGACGTTTCTATGAATAATACACCGTCACAACAGTCGAAAGGAGTCTCCAACACGTCCTTCTCTGGTGAGTTTTAATATCATTTGTTCACTAAAAGTGCACTGCTTACTATCCATTTTAAGATCACTTTTAGTTGCTTAGTTGATTTATTATTTCACCAGCTATATTAGATTTTAAATCTACAAGCAACCAATCTTACACCGGAGTCATCTTGGTTGCCTACAAGTCTGAGTGATTTCAATGAAATACAAGAATGTAGTCTAGTTGGAAAAACGCCTGAAATGTCTTGCAACCAACATGACACAACTTTCGTGCAAGTTGCCTACCCACATGCAGTTCTAGTATTATGAGTTACAGTTATTTGAATCTATTATCATGCAAAGAACTTACATTGCAATCCTGGGTGTTAATCCTTTTAAATTATATATCCTATTTTTAGTATATTGGGTAGTGTCTTCGTTATTAGATTAAAAAAGAATCAATAAAGCCTTTTGCTTTCTTTTATTTGTTTGTTTGTTTTTTCAAGCATGGAGGCATTGTAGAACGAGTTACATATAGTTTCACGCCTTTCTGCGTCGAGACAGGAGGTGATGACGTCATAACTCACAGAAAAATAATTTTGTTGGCCTATTTTTATAACTTTTTAATGGGCTTACTTATGCACCTAAAAGATTGAAATTTTGTACACACATTTAGTACATCCCTTACTATATTTTAGAGGGGGAGTCCATAGGGACTCAAAATTTGAAAAGAAAAATGCCGATTTCTTTCAATATTTCCCGCCTCAGGGACATGATAGGAAAATGTGAATGGCACCCACCATCTGAAGAGAATGAGGTACGAACCGTGATCCTAGGGTAAATAGAAATGATGCTGTAGCTAGTTGACTGAAAGTCTATAATTTACCTTTAAAAAAGCCCAAATTTAAAATGGTTATAGCTGAATATTACTAACATTTGATAAACATGATAATTGATTAATGAATTGTACGGAAGCTACTTTTTTTTTTCAGCCTTCCCTAAGCCAACAGGGCAGGAGCACGTGAGGTGGGGCAATGTTGGTTTATTGGACACTCCCCATACCAATAGGCAAACTCTGTAGAATAGCGAGAGTGGAAACGTATACACTGCAATCGAAGCGCTGTGCTCGCCAACTGATGATATATAATTTCTCCAGGTGAAAGAGCATAATACAACCGTAAAAATGAAACGACATGTTTGAGTTTTACGTCCCACGGTTATGCCGTCTAGGCTAAAGGAGACGTGGATGATGAGAAATGAATGAATGAATGGTGGAAGCACCAGAGACGAACGCTCTACCATTGAGCCGCCGCAGCCTCTAATACAACCGTAATTAATCGTCGAATGAGTAATGCTTATGGCGGGTGGAAATCTACAACGGCAGATGGCCTTGCTGAACTCGAGAACCATGTGGTTCGTGAGAGGCGTAGGTTACAATTTGTGAAGTGTTTACCGAGTTAGAAAGAAGTACAAGTAAAAAGCTTAATACTCACAGCAAACCAAAATATTCTTCTAAAAAGCGGTTTCGGAAATGATTTTCATCATCAGCTTTGCACTTCAAAAGAGTGAATTTAAACGTGGAAAAGAAACATGAATGCATAAGAACAAGGTTAAAAAGGAATAAAAAATATGAAGTTAAGTTCACACTTTTTTCACGGTTTCATTATGTTTCATACTTACTTCATATATATATATATATTTAATACCTGCCGCAATGTAGTACTAGTGCAATCATAAACTGAACAATTAGTTCTTTGTGAATGGGAAAAAGCACCTGCTTTCGAAGATGAGTGCAGTTTTTACACGTTAGAGACATAATATTAGTGTGCACCAGAAATCGTATAATATGCGGTAGACGTTTAAGAAAAAAAAAAACTTCTTTATCAACTCACAACCTTAGTTCTATTATAAAGAAGAATTACAGTAGTTCTTTGAGCAACGTAATGTATTCATTTATTTATTTTCTTTTTTTTAAAAAAAAAAAAAAAAAAAAAAAAGTGCACTGATAATGTTGAAAATTTGCCACTGGAACTTTTACAGGGTGTCGCAAATAAAAGTAGCTCGTGTAAGAATAAAGGAAATACAGTGTAATTACAGAAACTAAGAGTTGAAAAGGACTTACCATTTCTTTACAATGAAAAATACAGTGAAAAATGCATTTATTGAAGATGTTGAGAGTGACCCCTTGCGCAATCAATACACAGCTCTGCACCTATAAGTATATTCAGATACACCCGGCGTAAAGTTCGGACATCGATGGCGGCAACTTCATGGCTAATGTTGTCTTCCAGTTCCTGTATTGTGTGTGGATTAGTTTCATGGACCTTGTTTTTCAGGTGTCCCCACAGGAAGAAACCACATGTTGTTAGATCCGGCGAACGTGGTGGCCACAAACCTTTGCTAGCAATTTGTTCCTCAGAAAAGACATCATGGATTCGTTCCAGGAATATCTTAGAAGTGTGACATGTTGCCTTATCTTGCTGGAAGAAGCAGTATTGTTTTTCATATTTAGTAAGATGAGCACCAAATGCATCAAAAATTTCTATATATGCAACCGTGTTGAGAGTAGTGTCAGAAAACATTGGTCCAATGATGCGCGTTCCTGTTACACCGCACCAAACGCCGATTTCTTCATCATGGAGTGGTTGCTGACAAACAATGTTAAGGTTCTCCGTTGCCCAGTACCTCGTGTTCTGTGAATTCACATGACCGAAAAGATGAAACCATGATCACTTATGATGTAATGGAAAGGGTCTAACAAATCATCCTTGATCTTATTCAAGAATGTTAACAACCTATAATTATTGTATATCGATTGTTGAAGAAATAGCAATCGATAATTGCGTGAACTGCCCATTGTTGTAGCTGTTTACTTAATTTCAGAAGTCGAAATATTGTATTCGCATTCAAAGGGGATGCGGGCTACTTTTAACTGCGCCATCCTGTATTTTATTATTATTATTATTATTATTATTATTATTATTATTATTATTATTATTATTATTATTATTATTATTATTATTATTATTTAACAACAAAACTTAATTCACTCAGAAAATATCTAGTCTCAATATGCGTTCTGTGTCCTTTTTATGTTCAAGATTAACCAAGTACCTTTGTTCCTACTTGCTTCTTTTCAGAGTCCGAGAGACAGTTATTTCTGAATCTGGTCTCTTCAGTAGCGAACCTTCACAAGTGGGTTTCTTCACTTGACAAGAAACTAGACAACTTGGTAGCGATGAGGAATACAGAACTTGGAGATGACAATACAGGACGGGACATTTTGCAGATGATGCCATTAAGCACAATGGAAGGATTCGATGCAATCGAGAAGCAGTTAGAAAACAAGGAATTTGAAAACCAATTTGTAAGTATTAAGTATTGGTCTAATCAAGTGTAGCGCTGAAACACGTGAAAGACTCGTGAAAGTTTCCTACTTCGGACTTCATTGTCTTCCGTTTTATTGGTTCAGAATCCTCCAGTTCTTTTCCAGTTAGCTTTCCGCTTCTCCTCATGACGCTGAAACCATGCAGAAAGGTGTTGAATTTCCACTGGAAATTCAAAAACACTATACAAGGAAATCAGCGTGCTACTCATTCTGCTGCTTGCGATTTCTTCCATTTTCTTTTTGATACTTGAACTTATTACCGGTATGTATATCTTCAGGCTTATAGTATAGCTGTTTTGAATAAGTAAATACATATGGTAACATTCTTACACAAATGTGATTTCTATTGATTTATTTGGCATTTGTACTATAGAGTCTATTCTCATTGCCGCTATTATCTCCAAGCAACTGGGAGCGCCAAGAAACTGACAGATCGTAATGTTCCGTACTTGTAAAATAATCCGAAGCAGTTAGTGTTCAAAAATAATATTTTTTTATGTACATTTAATTTACAATTTGAAAATGATCTAGCTGTTAAAAGTAATAGAACTGCGTAATCCTATTGCTGCCTGGAACTTTTATTATGATTATTGGGGATGGCAAAAGAAACCAACGTGATAACTAAACTTAGGAATCGAATTTGAAATCCGTCCAGCACCTCTGCACTGATAGCTTCACTATTGGCAACCTGAATGCATACAAAGCTATCTGCACACAAGTGATGTTTTCCTGCAAATTGCGATGTAATTCAACCAAAACGAAGTTTTGTTCCAATCTCACCACACACAACCGCAATAAGCCACAATATTAGGAGTTATATTAAAAGAAATAACTTTAGCAATTATATTTGGCTATGAGTAACATAATATAAAGAGACCTAGTATAATCGGACTATGCACATAACGAGCATCGAGAAAACATATTGAATCAAATACACACATGATCAAACTTTTGTATTTAATTCCTTAATAATTTATTTGAAACAGGTTTTGAAAAAATATTCACTGCTAAATTGATTACAGGTTATGCAGGTCCGTTTATTTCGTTGCCATCTTCTCACTTCTCTCACGAAGCTCCGCCCACGCGTCTAGAACCCAGTCGTAAAAAGTGATCTCGAAACCCTCAATTCGTATAATTTTTCTTATGCATTTCATCTGCACATACACCCTCATTGGCTGGAGCATTATCGTGACGTATAAACAAAGTCTATGAGAGTATATTATAGCTCCGGTTCCCACGGATGAGGTTTAGACTTGAATAAAGAGTCCGTTGTAACTTAAAATGAAAGAAAATGCAGAAATAACTAAATGCACTTCTCCAAGACCATTGCACAAAATAAAATTAATGTTCTAAAAATTGGTTCATAATAAAGATCACTGTAACTTTATTAGAACACACCTGTATTCGATCTTTATCACTTTATTTATTTATTTCACGTTCTTCAAACGCAAGTGTGTATGCACAAGTATTAGGACTTTCTCCAGCAAACTCGTATTATTAACTCTTTATTACCTGCTCCGCAGATATATACCAGGCTTTCCAACGCTACTATATTTCCTATTTTTCCTATATATCTGCATCTCTTCCTATAAACTCCTATATTTCCTACATTTTAACGAAATTTCCTATATTTTTGTGGCATTGCTACTTTCACTTGTGAAAGTGACATAAGGAAATAAGTTGTGGGTGGTTGGAGGGCCTTTTGTCTCCACAGTAGGGTAAGTGAATCTAGACCCTTCTGTGTTTCGTCCTTTCCTGCTTATTGTCTAAAGATAATTACACCAAACAATATACAATTAGCGCAAAAAATATTCATACACCTACAAATGGAACAAAAAATAAACTAGTTCGTCATACGAGGGTCACTACGAAAGTTTTGAGATACGCATTGTTGTGGCTCAGTATTTGAATTTCAACAATTGCGTTCGGTAGTGGTATCCAGAGCGAAGAAGCGAAGCAAGTTTCAACTCGCCTCGCTTATCGGCGTGGCCGTATCACCTTCACTAATAGAGCTCGAAAGGGAATATTTTCGGGCAATGATCCTTTACGATTTCAAAAGTGGTTTGAACGAGACACAAAGCCTTGACCGTTTGTAGGGGGCATTTGAGGATCTTGCTCCTTCCCGTGTTACAGTTTTTCGGTGGTTTGGTGAATTCAGAACAGCCCGGACATAGCTTGAAGATGAAGAGAGAGCTGGACGTCCGGCAACAACTGTGTCAGATGAAAACATTGCCGCTGTGGAACAAATGATTCGAGAAAATCCTCGAACAACTTTCAAGGACATTGAATCTACAGTGAACATTGTATCGCCAGCAGTAACAAAAATTCTTCATAATCATCTTCGGCTCAGGAAGGTTTCATCTCGTTGGGTGCCTCACACCTTGACTGAACAGCAGAGGCGCATGCATGTGAAATGGTGTGAAAAAATGCTTGCAAGATTTGATGGAGGCAATTCTCGACGCGTTTCTGACATTGTTACTGATGATGAGACTTGGATCTCTCAATTTGACCCTGAAAATAAACGCCAGTCTACAGTTTGGATCTTTCCAGACGAAAATCCACCCATGAAAGTGAAGCGACCGCGAAGTGTTGGGAAGAAGATGGTCGCAACTTTCTTCTCCAAATCTGGCCATGTTGCAACTGTTCCACTTGCAGAACAAAGGACTGTCACTGCTCAGTGGCACACCACTGTTTGCCTAACAAAAGTGTTCCAGAAGCTTCGGGAACGGCGTCCAAGAACTGGATTATGACTCACCCGCCGTATAGCCCTGACCTGGCTCCGTGTGATTTTTTTCTGTTCCCCATCAAAGATCGCATGCGTGGGAAGAGATTTTGCAGCCCTGAAGAAGCTGTAGTGGCTTACGAGAATGAACTTTCAACACTTGAAGAAAAAGACTGGCAACACTGCTTCCAAAACTGGTTTTCGAAGATGAAAAAGTGTGTACAGTGTAATGGTGAATACTTTGAGAAAATGTAAGTGTTAAATTGATTTTAAGTATGTAAGTTATTTCACATCTCAAAACTTTCGTAGTGACCCTCGTATTCCTTAAATAGTTCTATGGAGTAGTGGTTTTTAAAGACTTATAAATAATTTATTTAGGTGTATCAATACTTTCTGCACTAACTGTAGGCAAGTGATTGTAGAATATGTTACACATAGTCGGATCTTACCTTAAAAGCGCCAGCTGCAGAATGTATACTGATTTTCTGATGCAGATCCTTTTTACAGTTTCCTTATGGTCGTTCCTTAGTACTGGTGAGTTACGCACGAAAACACTAAGAAACTCGTATAAAATTTTGCAACAAGATAATTTCATTTAGAGTAGAATGTATGTTCATATAACAACTGGTGTAATTTCCATGCAATTTTTGTATTTCTACCTATTGGATAAGTGGAATGTTCCTTTTTCACAGTTTCACGAAACCTCCTATATTTTTTCGTTGTGATTTCCTATACTTTTTTTTTTCATTAGCATTGGAAAGCCCGATATACTCACACCCATACCACATTCATGTGTATATTTCATATTTTCACTGTTTTTTACAATTTTCGATGAGGCTACTTTTATTCGAAGAGTTTGTATTGTGTGAGCTGCTTTCCTTTAGTTTTACGTTTAGCACATTTTCCAATTATTGACTACTAATTTTTATTGTCCTTAATGTATGTTGAACACACACACTTTGCCACACAATAAAAATACAATACTTGTAATGAATACAAGCCACACATTAAGTATTGATGAAGATGCAATCAAAATTTTCATACAGGGATAAGAAATTAATATAATTTTAAATCTCCATTTAAGCTTGCACCGATACTACATACATTTGTGCTTGTGTTTAAGAGTGCTATTTATTTATTTATTTCTATGATTTATTTATTTTAGCTCTTTAGTATTTTATTGTATCTCTCCAAAGTCTTTTAGTAGCGTGTGTGAATCTTCACTTTTTTCATTTGTAGAAACCCGTAAAACAAAATAAAGGTGATACTTGAATAAGAAAATCATAAAAGCAAAAATTCCCGATTTCTTTTTCCCTCAAAAAAGCCAACTTTCTATCGGAATAAACGTCCATCCAAAAGGAAAGAGAGCATTTCTCGTTTTAAGTCGTTTTTACTACCGACAGTCGTATATGAAAAATGTTCGGATTTGAATCCAAAGCAAGTACCCCAACTGGAGTCGAACCGAGTATGATATGTACAAAAAGTATGGACGTTGTTATCCATTCAGCATTAAACGAGTACTATTAGCCATTGTTATCAAGTATTATAAATATTTAATTAAATATTTGTTTTCTTTCTCTCTCTCTCCCTCTCTCTCTCTCTTCCGAATTACACAGACTGGGCGAATTACACAAAGTCTCTCCCTAACAACAAACATTAAGAACAAGAAAATTAAGAATGATATAAGCATGTGGTTTGCAGCAAATAATAGGGAAACTCAAAAAGGTTTTTTACCTGATTTAGAGAATATCCACATGTGCCCCGTTAGTTGCCCATGGGATGTCACATGCGAAACTTGCGCTTCAGGGACGGTTTTCTTGTGTTAAGGCGTGAACAATCTGCACCTTATATGGGTATAACTTCAACCGTCTGTGTAAAATCTTTAACACAGTTAACTTCGGGATGTCCAGTTCATGTCATATGCAACACATGGATTTCCGTGGGCTTCGGGTTAAAGCAACACGAACAGCTTCCACACGTTCCTCACTAACACTCGGTCTACCGCTTCTGTCACGATCTAAAACATTTCCTGTTGCAATAAACTTGCTATACCATTTCTTTATGTTCTTAACATCTGATGACTGCTGTCTATATTCTTTCGTGAATATTCGTTGAACTGTAACGGGAGATCTTGTTTCATCATATCTCAACACGCATTTTGTTTTGGGCTGTGCTGACGCCATTTTGAAACAAATAACTGTCACGCTGCGGTCAGCTGCAGTAGGTGGCATCGCAGGCTATGGCAAAAGCTTGAAGTATCATACAAGCGATGTTTTCACACTGCATGCTTCTATCATTCTAAGTTTTCTTGTTATTAATGTTTGTTATCAGGGAGACTTTATGTCCACCCTGTATATTGTAGCAGGGTTAGAATTATTGACAAAATCTATCCTTCATGTATGTAATTGAAATAAACGTTGAATCTATGGAATACTTAGGCTTCAGCCGATGTAGATCCATTCATTTGACATGAAAACGAATAATTTAATGTTCTAATCGCGTTGTTTTACTCTTTCAGGTGATGACGCTGGCCAGCGTCGGTGGACGCTGTTACAAAACACTGAGTATCAATATATTGAGAACAATCATGACTGATCCACTAGCAAACAGTTTCTCCTTTACGGGCAAGAGAAATTCTAAGAATCAAACTGTTAAAAGACCTTTCTTCTGTACTAATGTATGCAAGCAAATATATGGTAAGTATTCTCGTGAGGGTAATTTTCGTTTCTTCTTGTTCTTTACGTAAAATGTGTATTTAAAAAAAAAAAAAAAAAAATCATTTTTACTAACCCTGAAGTAATTGCCATCTGTCACAACACACTTTTCTCAGCGTTCATAAAACTTCTGGAACCTCAACAAAGGCCTCTTTAGGAATTGATCGCTGAACCCCTGTCAAACGTTCTTGGATTGCCAGCACTTTTCATGACCTTACTCAGGCAGGGAAGGAGAAAGAATTTCTCAGACGCCAGTTTATGAAAGTATGACGGGTAATTGAGAACAACTTCTCTGCGCTGAGCCAAAAATTGGTGCACACGAATCGCACAATGCACTGGCGCGTCATTATGCCTGAATATCCACTTTTTAATTGTGCACGGCGGATAGACTGTTCCGAAATTTCCCCGTAAAATGCAGCGTTCATAGTTTGCTATGCAACTCCAAAACTCTTATAGATGATACCATCTTAATGTTCATGCCATTCCATCGATGCCAGCATGAATTCCGGATCGAACTGGTAGCCACTGTGACGTTTGCAAAACGGATGGATTGTGGTCACAGGTGCTAATGAAATGTACAGAGACTTCCACCCATTTTGCTTTCTGCTTTTGCTGCATAACCCGGGAACAGATTTCTCGCTTAAGGAAAACTGCGCATACGATGGTATGCACCCTGTCCTTGCTAATGCCCAATTCCTTCGCCATCAATCATAGAGTCAGTATGTGTTGCATTCTGTTAATTATATTTGTGGATTTCCTTGTCGATGGATGACACGAATGTGGCTTAATCGTTTCCTTCTCGACACGAAAGTGTTTGAACCAGCCGTGAACTTTTTTTTTTTTCCTTCGGCTTCGATTTTGTATACTTCAACAATGTTTGATGCGTCGTGTGCCTCAATTTGTTGCATAACTTGATTCAGTTGTTGCTCCATTGCACTACTTTCGATTGTCCGCAATGAATTTACCGCTTCTGGACATTTCTCTGAATAGCTTTGTAGGTGGACTCGCACCTGGCTTATGTTGTTGTTATCGGACTATTCACCATGCGCTTTAGACACTCCTTGTATATTGCCACTTATTTACCTAACTTGACACTAGCAAGTACTACTTCTTTATAATAACTAATTAAGGCCGTGTCTGACGTTTTCAGCTGAGATAATTAAATCCGTATATAATAACATGGTGAACTTCTTTCCAGATTATTATGAAAACTATTTGTCTTGTGTAGTTCAAAATCTCTCCAGATGTTAACCTACCCCAATACTACATGTTAACTTTTCTGTTGTTAAACTAGCTCTTATGGTTCATAAATATTACTTCTTACAAGGAAATATAACAACACTGGAAAGAACATAAATATATTCATAAATTCAGGTATTGGAGAATCAGCATGGTTTCTTTTCCTGCTCGTGGTGGTGCAGATCCATTCAGACCATTGATCCTCACTCATGTTCAAAAACGTCGGTAGAGGAGGCAAACAGGTTCCAAAATGAGAAAAGATCGTTCATCTAGTAATATGGACAATGCATATCTTCGAAGTTATGTTAGTTGACAATCTGATCATATGGTTCGGAAGAAGAAAGGGTTGAGGTAGGCAAGACTGACTGCTGTCAGAAATGAGACAACCTTATCTACCTACCAGTGGCGGCGATTGGGCGTTAAAAGTAGGGGGAGCAAGACATGATATGAATATTTGTATATCAGTGTTAGTTTCCCTGGTTCTTTCTAACACTTTGTTTGATAAAAGATTGTATAACTAATAGCATGCTATCTTTTTCAGTTAAGGTACCGTATATCGTATTTCATATTCTAAGTAAATTAACAAAAGCAACAGAAGTAGATCTTGTACTCTTTGTATTTTTAAACAACGAAGTTAAGAAAAAAATTGATTCCTTGCTCAAGAACATCTTAAAATTCTGTCTGGAAAATTGTGACACCAGGTTATTTAATAAGAAATTTGCAAAATAAATAAATAGAAAGGATAATATCGATCATAGTAATAAATAATGAGGCTTGTTTCGCAAAAGTTATATTGAAACTGAGGATAATTGAACAATTTATATTTCTAATTCCACACATGCTATTAAATGTATGTTATTACTCTTAGAAAATGAAAGACACTAAATGAGGGCGCAAAATTCCAAAGTCAGACGCATAAAATTTCAAAACCAGTCAATCAGTAGATTCAGGATAATCAATTTTGAATTCGACAATTTATATACATGTTAAAAAAAAATATCTTACCTTAAAACTTCACGTTTGTGTAACGCTCTTTGTCTGCACTGAAGTGCCAATTGTCGATTGCAGTTTTCTGACCAAAGTCTGACCACTGATGAAAATTGTCAGGAAATCATCCAGTGTGTCAGTCTCCACTGAATTCCTGTAGGCAGTCTTAACTGTTAGGACTGCTGAAGCCTCTCCCACATGAATCAGTACTCACAGGTAAAACTGCACAAAATATGACAATTTTAAGCAAATTTGGGAATCCCGTAATTAAGTTTTGACTGTGAATCTTTTTCATTGTCTGACTCAGTGACAATGAAGAAAACAAAAGTATATATTCTGCTACGAAAAGGTCCGTATTTAAAAAACAGTTTTATTTCTTCCACACCAAATTCAAGATTTTTTCCTCAATGACAATTATTTTCGTGCGAAACAGAAACTGCGCGATTCCGTGAGTTCAGGCAGAAACTATTTCTACCGAACACTGATCGCCAGCTCTAAATTTCTGCTCGCCATTGGCAACCTGGCGACCGGAAATTTTGCGCCCTGCATTAAATATTACAAGTACATGCTACGACATTTAAAGAAATATTTACTTTTGCAACTTCTCGAAATATGTTCGTTGACATTAGGTGCAGTTTTCATTTTCTTGGAAGACATCAAAACATGACAATACTTAGAATCAGGGTGGAAAAAATCATGATTTTTTTCAAAAAAATCATTTTTGTTGATTTTTTTGATTTAAATCGATTTTTTTGATTTAAATCAAATCTTTTTCTTCGTATAATACAAGTCGCGAACTGAAGAAAAAACATTAAGCATTAGTATTAAATGTTAATTGTCATTTAAGTGAAAGTATTGGGTTTTAGTTTTGAATTTATTCCCAATCGTTAACCTATTTCAATCCCAAACAATGTTTCTTAAGCATTAAGGAAAAAGTACAGCAATGTATATCAACATGGCACTTTTCTTTTCACGAAAGTTACTGATATTTGGCAGGGGCATATTTTTAAACAATTGGAACTAGCTAGCGCCAGCTCACTCTATGACCTATATAACCCGGAGGTTCAATGCCATGTTCACAAAAGCTCTCCTGACTTCTATCCTTAGTCAACTGAATTCAGTTTCTATTTTGTATTCTTATTTCTGCGAGATCCATCTTAATATTGTCCTCCCATCTGCGCCTAAGTTTTCCTAATGGTCGTTTTCCGATTGGACTTCCAGTTAAAAATTTGAAAGCGTTCCTACTTTCTTCCATTCTCGCTACATGTCCTGCCCACGTGAGCCTCCAAGATTTGATGTCCCTAACAATGTTTGGTGAATGGTATAAATTATGCAGTTTCTCATCATGAAGTTTTCGCCATTTCTCATTTCCGTTCCTTTTGGTTTCGAATATTCGTTTCAGGATTTTATTCTCAAATACTTTCAGTCTGCGTTCTTCCCTCAGCGTAAGCGACCATGTTTCACAATAATACAGCACAACAGGCATAATTATCGTTTTATATATTTCAAGCTTCAAATTCCTCGATATAATTCGCGACGATAAGAGATTTTGAACTGAATAATAACACAAATTCCCTGCAGGAATTTCAAAATAATAAAAAAAAAAGATGATCAGTTCCAGGAGAAGAAACACTTGTGATTGTTAAAAATAGACTTTATGTGACGAGAAAAACAGTTCAAGTGCTAGTTGTCCGTGCATTTAAGACATCTATACATAGCAGGCACGTTTTTATACTTTTCTGTTGGCTATTTTATTTCTTCTGACAATTTTTCCTGCACAGGCGCGGCAAGTTTTCTGCGATCACATCGCAGATCGCGGCATGTTCTGCAATGGGGTCAAGTATCAACGTTATCAAAAGTATTATTCTATATTTTAACGCATCCAAAATTTGTCGTATTACGATCCCGAGGAACTTCTATGTATTTAGTACATAAATTTCGCCCAAAATTTTAAAATCTATTTTTTTTTTTTTGTTTTGTTTTTTTGTTTCGGAAAAGGGATCGGACCCCTCTAAATACGCCCCTATTATCTGGAAACAAACAAATAGACGTGGACACAAAAGCGTTTTTATCCTAAATGTTTATGGTGATTTTCCCGTTTGAATAGAAATTCTAAAACCCTGTGTTACAAAGAGAAGAAAGCAGGGTTCACCCTTTACCCGTTCAAACGGGATTTTCCCTGATCGTTTCCTACATGATACTCGTTTTCATACTGTGCTTACATACATTTGAGTCTCATTGTATTATGATTATTATTTTCCATAATCGAAATAACATAAGAGAAACGGGATTTTACTTACTTTCACTTTAAATTAATTCATTTCGGAATTTGATTTAAATCAACGATTTTTATTTAAAAAATCAAGTGATTTAAATCTTGATTAAAATCGTGATTTAAATCAGACTGATTTAAATCAATCCACCCTGCTTAGAATCACTCCACACTCTAATTATATAAAATAATCCTCCAGTTAAAGAAAAACTTGTGAAAGACTTTTTTCTGCAAAATGTTCTCTCAATTAGTTTCAAAGCGGCTGACTAACATATCGAGCCCTTGTAAGAAGAAGCGAAAGTATGCTGGAATTGTTGCGCTCCAAAAGGTTAATTTGTGGGCCATTTTCCGTTGCAATTAAAACTCAACTTCTGTAGCTTTCTTAACTCCACGGGAAGACAACCAATACATACTCACGCAATGGCAAATATTATATGGCACCATTTTTAATTTGAAACACTAATACATAACAAAACTTTACATTTCTAAATGAAATCATATACATTAGTGGGTCACTTCAAAAAAAGTAGGGGCCAACTGCCGCCCATGCTACCGACACATCTTTTTTACTTGTATTTATAACAAACCTTGTCAAACAGGGTGCACTTTCCCTATTTTCATCTGTCAACCATTTTTGATCGTAAATCTTGTTTCTTGCGCGGTGAAAAAGGAGACACGACAGAGGGAACGCAAAACTAAAAGCATTATTATCAATATTTTGCTTTCCAAAATAAGGAATGTAACTTTAAAAGAAATATCTGGAAAGATGAATGAACAAATCATGGCATTTCAGGCATGTACGTGACAATAATATACAAAATAAATAAATAAATAAATATTACAATATTTCTGAGGGTCTAGGTAATTTGGACCCGATATTACGAATCTACAATTGCATCACTTCTGAACAAAGAGACGTTTATCCTTGCTTCCCCTACGTAGTTCATAACACTTCATAATTTTAGGAAAAATACCTGGCAACGTGTATCACTTCTATTCTTCTGATTCATTTAAAGAACCAATTATCGGTTGATCGCAAACTGGAATTATTATTTTCGACTGAGGGATCTTATCAAACTCTCAATCAAATTTGGCCGATACATGAACCTTGTCGCAAATTGAAATGATCAGAAATCGCAAGGAATTAACAAAAAATATATCCACAGAAAGCTATATTAGTCCACATATATCAACATTCGTGCATACTTTTATTTTGTAGTTGACCATCCATCACAACAGAGTTAATAGTTGATCTGTTGATGATTTGCGGGTGAAAGATCGTAGCCAAAATCTCGCACCCACAATCTCGCCTGGCGAAACCTCACATAGCCAAAATCCTACCGGACGATATCTACCCTGGCCAGAACTTCGCGGGGTAAAACTTTAGCCATCTAAAATCTCGCGGGACCAAACCTTGCAGTAGCAATTTCTTCTGTATACAATGTATAATATATATGTGACTTGCTATACATTTTCGTGACCACCTCCCCCCCCCTTCCCCTTCCATGTACTGTGGTAATAGTTTTACTGGTCTAATCATATGTAAACATTTCGCATTTAACTTTTCTTAACATTCAGAAACAAAAATTCAGTAGAGGTGCTACTGTCAGTTTCCTAATGTCTGCCTCTCACCTGCTGGCCTAGAGTTGTCGATACCTAGATTTCGATATTGAAAACTGATATCAATAAAATATCAAAACTTGTTCGATGTATCGGAATATTAAATATATAAAATATCGAATAGCTAAATGTAGCTCACCTCTTGATATTACTTCATTATCCCATTTGAGACAGGGTGGCCAAAGTGTCACTAACGGTAGTGACACGTAATCCTCTCTTGTGTGAACACTAATTAAGATACCGGAATGATTCTTTCTATGCTAAGTATGGTTGGACCATACTTTATCGTGATTTCATTTCTGAGTGTCGAATTTTCCTCTCAAATTTGAGTCCAAAGTCAAAAAATCGAGAATTTTCGAGTTTCGAAGTTTCTTTTTTAGGTTTTTTTTTTTTTCAGTAGAACTTCCTTCGTTTTAGAGAGGTCTACTTAGGACTTCTCAGGTATATACCCCATATGGATACTTTTTTTTGACCAATTTAAAAAACACAATCAGTGTTTCGAACTAGAGAGATTAAAATTTTCCTATTTTTCAGTCAAAAATACGAAATTTTTCAAATTTATGTTTATAAATCCGTACCTATACATATCAAGGCAAGTCAGTTTACGTCAGTCGAACCTATCTTTACTCAACAAAACAAATACAAATCGTTTACAGTTAGGTAAGTAGAGAGCACACAAAAAATTCGAGTTTAGGTTCTAAACATTGATTTTTTTTTTTTTTTTTTTTTTTACTTTTCTGTTTACCACATTTTTTTTTAATTTCAAGCTTCATTTCTTAGATATCGGCATGATGCCTGTACAATATATTAGTGGTGTTTCAAAGTTTATTTTGAGATTGTTTGCGTCTGTCTGGTGGCAGTGTTTCCAGCTACAGAAAAATTTAATTCAAAAAATATCCCTCTTTTCCCTCTATAATTTCCCTCTTGTTTGCTACGTTGAAAGAATCGTACCAGTATCTGAAAGTCTCGTCTTTGGCCAATACACCGCACTATAGAAAGTTTCAATAGGATAATTAGTGAAGCTGCAGCATGTGCATAAGTATTGACTTTTGCTTCTGAGGCGGAAAAAGTGTCAAAATTTCGTGTGTACGATGAGACTTTTTCTTTCTGTCTTTGTATAAACATGTGACAACAGTGGTGCTAGTTCCAAGAAATCTCAAATTTCGGTTATTGAATTTTTTGTGAATTTTCATTCCTACACTTCCCTCCATAATTTTCCTCCCGTTTGCAACACTGCAATCAAACTTACGCCATAAAATTGCCAAATGTGTCTCCTAAACACCAAGGTCATAATTATGTCAATCGAGTGAATAGTCTTTGAGTTATAGTTCATTAACTTAAAGTCTACGAAAACGCCAAACATGACACTGTCTCAAAAGGGCTATCGAGAATGGCTTCTAAAGCAACCCTTGTTCCGTAAATTTATTTATTAGACTGCTGAGCAGAACATCATTCTAGACAATAGAAATTGCTCTGTATTAAGTATTTGTCAGTTGTAACATCGTCGTCTGAGATTCAATACTGCGTAACATTTCACCATTTTTACAGGAGAGATTAAAAAAAAAAAAAAACTGTTTAAAAACTAGCTTTAGCCTCAATATACGTTGTATTACTTTAAGAGAGTAACAGAGCTATTTGTCGTGTTGTAGGTGTATAATGTTTACTCCATAGGATGGTGATCCAGATAGAGCAAGCATTATATTTGATAGTCGTAAATAGGACGTTTGCTCGAGCGTTGACGATGAAACAAGTTATCCGAAGAAAGCTCGTTTCAACGCCAACTACACATAAGCAAAAATTCTACGTACAACTTTTAGAGACACAAAAGATTCAGCATCATATTTTCGGAAAATTAACGAATTACACACATAATAAGTAAAGTAAATTTTGCACCATGCACTCAAATAGACGACCACGAGGCATAGGAGATGACATGCACAATCGCAGAAAATACTCGTCAATCGATTTGAAAATTTTAATTATATTGATACTTACATAGCCTTAGAGTGGGATATAACAATTAAAGTAATACAACATATAGATGTTTCTTATGTTGTGAAAAATAATTCGATTCTGTTAAGTGTAGAACATAATTACGCAGTGTCTTGTTGCAGCAGGGTAGAATGTGCTGTTATATGTCCAGCTCGTTGGCGCCTAGTAGTTTGTCTCCCGCTAAATCTCTTCAGCTCTCGCTGTTCGCGTGGGTTTCACGTGTTAAGTGACGTAAGAGCAGACAGAGCTGTGATTGGCTGAAGAAGTGTTGATCAAGGTCACTCCGCCCACATGCATCCGATGAGTGAGAACACACACACACTCACACATAGAAACGTCGTCTGCTAGTATATGCTAGTCCTTTTAAATTAAAAAGAGAGTTAAACTGCTTGAACTGCATATTGCCAAAATGATGAATAAATGAGTTTATGACAGGTGTACCACTTAACCATAGTGTGCGCTATCCTGTACTGATTCTAATGGTATTGAAAACTCAAATTTGCTAAAATTGGAGATACGCAGTGTTAAATCTCAGACGACAATATGCCGCTATGTATATGAAATTATAGCAAATATTCAACATAAAACATTTATAATTAGAAGTATAATTAGATTACATGGCAAATAGAATCTCTGGTTCGCTTTTTTTAAAGTTTTAAATTCTTATTCTGTTCTGTCCTTCGATTACAGATCAAAATTTAAATTACACAGAGATTTCAATAGATAGTAGGCAGTATAAATAGTGTAATTAGTTTTTTCTTTTGTTTTCGACATTGTGTTTCTACGAAAAACAAAATTTATAATAAGTCTAACTGAAGGGGCACGTTGGCCTATTTCACATGTATTGTAATCCACAATTACAGATATTGACAGAAACAAAGTCAGTATACAGGTAATAGAAAGAATTAACGACAAGAGAGCAAAGTTACACAATCATAATAAGTAAAACTAACCAAAAAGGGACAAAATAGAACTTAGGCAGTAAAAGAGGTAGGAATTATTAAACATTCAAAGAACGTAAATATAATATAATATAATAAATATATCATATGATATATTTAAGGCATCAAATAGATAACATAGAATGAACAAATATAATGTAACCGTTTGGTCTGTTATATAAATATCAAAATATCAAGTAGTCTAAAAACTAATCACTTTTTGCGCACGAAATAGCGTTAGTGTCCCAAATCTTAGGGAACATGTGTGGCAGCCGGTTGAGCAGAACGTCATTTGCCAGTTGACAGTTGAAAGTATTGGATGTGCGAAAAGTGGTGAAATTCTTGTAGTCAGACGTAAAGTACAGTAAAGATGAGTGAATTTTCCGTAGAACTGTGCTACATTTTACTTTTTTAACATCATTATTTCACTCAAGGCGCAACTGCTCCACAGACCTGTGAACACAATTGTGCTGTGTATGAGCGGAATACGTCATCAAGAGCAACAACCAAAACATGGTTCAGTTACTTCTTCCATCTTGACTCTCGAACTATTACTTTCAATAACGTAACGTTATCTTCTTTACACGTTAATTGACATATATTGACGTATATTGGCATAAATATATGCCAACTAACGTCTGAAGAAGATAAGTTACGTTACTGAAACTGTTACGACATATTTTAATTTTAATAAAAAAGTACATATTCTGGTCAGAAAAATATTAATTATTTAAATATACGATTCAGTTGTTTTCGTTCTTGAAATTTCCATGTCCAAGATACTTCTTGCAGTGGGCGACGAACCGCAACAAAAGTCAATGATAGTCTGGCAAAAGTCGACCAAAACCGAGACGTAAGCAATCTTGACATACATGATGAGATTCAAAAACATTGACTCAATCAAATTTTTATCTGCGAATTTCTACTGAAACGTAACGAATCCAACCCATTTCTGAAGTAGTTGATCACGAGTGTTGCAAAGTGCATAACCTACGACAACAATGTGTGAAAACATTCGTGGTCGAAGCGAAAAGACGTTTCATAGACTGTTGCAAAAGCCCATACTGACGCCCATCATAGTTATGCTGTGTGTTAGTTCGGATTGGAAGGGCATCGTGCATCATGAGCTCCTATCGCCTGGAAGAACGATGCACTCGGACCTGTATTGTTGACAGTTAGCTCGTGTGCACCTAGACCGTAACTGGTCAACATAAAGGGTGTTGTATACTACGCTGACAACCAGCCTCCATACATATTTAATGAGCCGTCAGAAATAGCGAGAACTTGACTGGGAGGTTTTAGTACATCCACCATATAACCCGGACTTGACACAGTCAAACTTCATTTGTTTTTGTTCTTCTAGAACTCTGTGGTGTTAAGTTAGTTTCAAAAGAGGCCTTCTAACATCATGTATCGCATTTTTTTAAACTAGAAACTACAGAAGGGTGTATCGACTGGTTTGTAGTGTTGGCGGAGAAGTGGTAAAAGATCATCCAACAAAATGGTGCTTACGTTGTTCTAGAATGTTATTCTCAAATAACAATGTAGCAGGTCATCCAACAAAATGGTGCTTACGTTGTTCTAGAATATTATTCTCAAATAACAATGTAGCAGGTCATCCAACAAAATAGTGCTTACGTTGTTCTAGAATGTTATTCTCAAATAACAGTAGTTGTATTCTAAATTTTCACCTTTAAATGCTGAATAGTGTTTAGAATACTTGATATAAAATATCAAATTTAGCGTAAAGAAACCGAAAGGGAATGACAAGAGGAGGGTTCAAGGGGAGGAAATGCACAATTTTTATCTACCACCCACCCACAATATATCTGTTGTTTTTATTTTCTATTTTTTTTTCTTCTTTATTTTTTTAGTTGCAGTAAGGAAAGTTTACAAAGAGGGGAAAAATGACAAGATCAAAGAAGTTATATGTAATTGGCTACAGCAAGCAAATCACCGAATACAGAGAAGGTAATTATTTTTCCGTTTGCACCTTGTATCAATGTATGAATATATATATACAACGTTTCCTAACTTTCTTTATGTTTTAGTTGTCACGTACCGTTACTCCTTATCATTCCCCAGTAGTCCTAGAAGGCTATTTGTGAAAAATCTGTAAGAGCTAGCAAGTACTCGTAGAATGAAAACTTATTTACTTCTAGTTCTAATGTTATTAAAAGTGTTAGTATTAGAGTAAAATATTCTACTTATACAGAAACAAATTCATAATAGACAATCGTGAAGAAATATGCGTATACATTAGGACGTCAAAAATCTGAAACGTCAGAAATCCGAACGCGGTTCCTTGAAGCTTTTTACATTTTGTCTTAGCACTATCGATAAACAAACAATAGCGTTGTCCGTCGGCGTTGTGTGAAGTCAGTATTTTTACAAAAGCTCATACATATGTAATTGTTTGTCGTACATATTTTTATTTTCCCTTAGGCCTATACAAGTTAAGTTTTAAGTGAGAGTTATAAGAACAGTGTAATTTAGTGTACGAGCAGGTTCTTCCGAAACATTAACTGCAAGTAGCCTTATGAACGGTATTGTAATTACTGTGTGTACTGTATAACCACTGTATCGATAAAAGAGCGTACCGTACAGTATATTTACGCCTAAATGGCATTTTCTTGGTCATTTTCGAAAATCCGAAGAATTTCAAAATCCGAACTACCTGTGGTCCCAATTAGTTCGGATTTTCGACTTCCTACTCTATGTGCATATACAGGGTGTCTCACCTAACTCTGCGACCTGAAATATTTCTGAAATTACAAAAAAATGTGACAAATTTACCTAGTTAGTTATGCAAAATTTACTCGTGCCAGAGGCCTATAAAATTCTGTGAACCGAAACAGGCTATAGAGATCCCATCATAGGGCCCCAGGCGTCAACTTGAAAATATAAAATAGAAACCCGCTATTTCTATTGCAGACCCGGATTTTGCGACCGAAAATACGCAACTTTAACTTAAAGTACTTTTTGGTTTTCCTGTTAGATGGCGCTGTAATCGCAAAAAAATTAATATCATCGTACGTTATGCGATGCTGATAATAAACTAAATATCTCGAGATAATTTTTGCAGTTAGGCGCAATATATATGATCGTTTCCTTAACTTTTTCTCTTCGCACAATTAACATAACTTATGCCAGTAATGGAGTTATTTTTTTCAGGAAGTAAGTATTTAAAAGCAGTGTGTCCGTCATCTTTAGGAATATCAGAGTCACTAGGAGGCGCGGTGGCTCAGTGGTAGAGGGTTCACCTCCGGTGCTTGGGGTCCCTGGTTCGATTCCAGCTCGCGCCGTGTGGACTTTGTGGTGAACAAACACCGTGCTCGTGGGTTCTCCCGTTTCCTCCCACTTTCTTCATTCCACAATTCCACTCATTCCTTATTATCACCGTCTCCTTTAGCCTAACCGGCGGGACGTTAAACTTAAAGATTTCTTTTTTTCATTTCATCAGAGTCACTAATGAGATCTGTTCATTAGTATTGGTCTAATATTGGGACAATTTTTCTTTAAGCAGCATTAATAATTGTAGTTTTTTACACTGTTTTTTATTATTACTATATTTTTCCATCGCTTTCTTACCCGGTCAACTAACCCTCTCGTATCTGTATATATGTTATATATTTTAATACCGTGTATCAATTTCAATCTATCTTCCCCTTCTGTTGTTCCCTTAAAATTAGTATGTCGTGCCCACTATAGCGTACTCCTTACAACATCAACATAGGTATTCTGCCATTATTAGCAGATCACTTGCTGCACCTGAGAAGCATCCACGCTCCGCAGTTTTCCTCTATCCTCTTCGCTTTCACGTTAGCTTTTTCTGTTTTGATATCGTCTGTTAGTTGTAGTTTCGTTCGCCCTCTTTTTCTCTTTCCCGCCACCATACCCTCTAGCACGTCTTTCATGATACAGTTCCTTCTTAGCCAATGTCCCAACCAGTTTCTCTTCCTCTTCTTAATAACACCTAAAACTGGTCTTTTCTCCTCCACCATTTCTAACACCTTCTCATTCCTTTTCCGCTCGACCCAGCTAGTTTTCTCCATTCTTCTCCACACTCACATCACCAAAGCTTCCAATGGTTTGTAATCATTTTTGTGTAATGTCCATGTGTCAGACTCATGCAGAACAGTACTGCACACGAAACATTTTATGAGTCTTTTTCTCAACTCTTTATTCAAGATCCACAAAATAGTAAGACTTTTTTCTCCATTCATATCCTTGCTTTTGTTTCATTTTCACACTTCATATCATTAATAATACTACCCAGATATCAAAACTAGTCACCTGTTCTATTTCCCATCCTTCTACTTCTATATTTCACACCGACCGCTTCGTTCCAATCATAATAGTCTTTGTCTTTCTCACATTTATTTTCATCGCATATTATTCACAGCCCTTCTTCAAGTTTTCTAATATTTTATTGATTTTGTTTTCGTATTTTGCAATAAGCGTTATATCATCTGCAAACCGTATACACCTAATCATTCTACTTCCTACTGAAATTCTGTTTTCATTATTTATGCTCTTTTTCACTATCTCTTCCAGATAGATATTAAATGTTGGCGAGATACACCATCCCTCTCGAACTTCCCTTCTGATGCACTCTCCTCTGTCATATTTCCTCTTCTATTCTAACACTTACTTGTTGGTTCATATCTAAGTTTCTTGTGAATCTTCGATCTTTCCATTCCAGCCCAATCTTCTTTATAACCTTCAAAAATTCCCAATTAACACGGTCAAAAGCCTTTTATAGATCAATAAATACAACGTACACCTCTTTCCCTTTTTTCTATAAACCTTTTACCGAACACCGTAATAATCCAATTGCAGCTCGTGTGCCGGTACCTCTGCTGA